>NW_009208427.1:8992-19787 GCF_000690835.1 Fulmarus glacialis
GGGGAGGGATGAGGAGCCGCCGGCGCCGGGCTCCCGAGTTCATGCAGGAGCCTTTGCAAATCGGTACTTGCTGCGAAGGAGGGTTTCTCTGTTTGTATTCCCATCGCTAATGTGTTTTGATCCCAGCGGGGAAATTTGCACCCTTTGGTATCTGCCGAGACCGTCCAGGGCATTGTTTTCTTGCAGAGGCAGTTCGGGACCGCTGTTGATACATGCATCGCAAGCAATTATGTTAAACTACCTCCTCCTCTAATTTCTTATAGGCACTGCTATCCAGTTAACCCCTTCGGGGTCCAATCCTGCAAAGATGAGTCACGAGGGAGTCGGGGCTCAGCGCTGGGGGGAGGCTGGATAAAAATCCCTCGGGGAGAAAAGCAGCCCGGCACTGGGTTTCTGTGGTCGGGCTGTGCAAGACCCCCAGCCCCACGCGGGACCCGCTCAGCCCCCGGCAGGGCACGGGGACACCCGGGGGACGCCTGGGTGCGGGGGGGGGCTTGCAGAGCATTCCCCCGGGAGAGCAGAGCGGGGACAAAGGTTGCCCAACCGCACTCAAAGCAATGGGTTTGCATCGCCTGAGCCTTTGGTGCTACAGCTGGAGGCTGTAATCCCGGCCTCAAAAGAAGTATTAATAGAGCAACCAAAATTATATGGGCTCCAGTAAATTCACTCCTCTAATTATTTTATTCACCACATATAGTAAATTCCACTTCTCCTTTTATAATCACCTGGCGCATAATAACTTCAAAATCATTTCACTTAAAAATGACCAATATTTTCTAAGCGAAGCAGTATTGAGAGTCAGAATAGGGAAATTATTTTTGCTCGCATTGTACAAAGAAATTTTTGTTGAAATTGGTTGCAACACCTCCTGCTTTTGAAAACTTTGGGAAAACCCCAGGGCACGATTCTCAGCTGGGGTGGAAGAGGCATACCTGCTCCTGCTTTGAAAATAAATCAGAATCGGAGAAGTCGGCATTGATAGTGTATTTGGAGAAGACTAAACTGGGGCAAAAGGATCCTCTGGTGGATGGGGGATGTTTGGACAATTAAGTTCCCTTGAAGGCTTCTTGCAGAAGGATGTCGGCGGTGTTCCGATGCTGTGCGCGGGGGCGAGTTGTGCCGGGTGCTGTACAAATAAATAGCAAAAGAAATTCCTGCGGGGTCCAGCGGCACGGCCCAAACGGAGCCGTGCGAAGGGACAAGCGGGCTGGGCTGGGATGCAGGTGAGGGGACACGTCAGCGCTAAAAGAGAGTATTTGGGAGCGTTGCAGCAAGGATGTTGGTGAGCTTCGCTCCTTCGCAAAAGGGCAGTGTTTTGCCCCGTGCCTCAGTTTACCCATTTGTAAAGTGGATCTAATAACCTGCTGGGCAGCAAGTGATGTGGGAGCGTTGCATGGATGTGGAGATTGTCATCGGTGAGGATTTATTGAGCCGTAGCTGGGACTGCATGTTGCAGGGTTATTAATGCAATGCGGCCCCGCTTCCCTCGGGCAGGGTTTGCAAGCTCAGGAGGACAGCGCGAAGGGTCACGGATTGGAAAAGAGGGGGAAAAAAAAAGTCAACGCTAAAAGGCAAATTTCATTTCAGGGAAGACAACAGCTAAAGGACTAGAACTATCAAACAAAACCACAAGATCACATCAGATGTCAGGGCAGGACACATCTCCCTCTCCCTCTCGAAAGGGCTTATCAGCGCAACCAATCACTTTAATGATGTGGCGGAGGGAGGAAGAGGATTTGACTCAGAGTGAGATGAAATTTAGTTCCTAAGACCCTTCTCTTCCGCTGCCGGAGACCAGTCACCTGTTCTGCAATCAGCCAGAGATAAATCATATCCTGCAGCGGAAGGTGCTTAGACATGATTTTGCATTATTTTATCTTACTCTTTCCAGTGAATCTACGCACGGTAGTGCAAGAGGGGGAGAGAGGGGAGGGAAGAAGAGGCACCCAAGCAAGTAGAGAATATCCCCGGTGCCCATCTCAGCCTCCGAGCCTTTGCATGGAGGACGATGGCAGCGGGAAGGCACTGAGCAGCCGAGCCCCGTGCTGCCGTGCCTCCCGCATGGAGATCCCCAGCTGAGCACATCCCAAAGCCACGTGCGGGAGCAGGCAGCCCCGGAGCCCGGCGCAGCCCCCCTGCCTGCAGATAGCCCCTGCACAGCTCTGCTTTTTTGGCTTTGGAGGAGCAGCGTTGCAGAGAGGATTAAGGGTGCCGTGCAGGTAGCGTTGCTCTGGGGCTCTTGCTTATAGCGTTGCGTTGTGCGTGCTGGCAGAGCTTGGCAGGAGCTGTAATTATCCGACATACCAGCCAGTCTCTGGAGATGGAGCTTGGAGCTCAATCCTGGGATCGGGGGATATTAACATTCAAATGTCAGGGCTCGGCTCCAGCTCTGTCCTAGGGCAAAGGGGAAACCCAGCGCTCAGCATCCTCAAACCTTGGGAAAGTTTGGGTCTGATCTGGGTTGCGCTGTGTTACCGAGAGCACAGGACCGGCTGGCGAAATGCTGCTATATCCAGGCGGCTGCCGCGTGGCCCCGCGGCGTCAGATCCATCTCACATCCATTAGCTGTACCACGGCACATTCCTTGCACAGGTCTGAACCCAGCAGATGGTCCTCCCCATCCTGGGCAGAGTATCCTTAAGCAGTGTCACCCAAAGGAATTTGATGTGCTTGCCCTAATGGAACAGGTTATTAACTGGGAGAAACCAGCTATACTGGTACCACGCAGGTCCCATTTCAAGTTGTTAGATAGCAGGCATTAACTCATTGTAAATTGGCATCACTCCACTGATCTACGTAGTGACAGCTAATATATGCAGCTGAAAATCTGATCTCAGACGTGACTGAGGCAATACCAGCTGGATGTATTTGAGATCTGCCTGCTTCCTCCCAAGCACCCAGCTCTGAAATCTTTGAATCAGGGGTTTTGCCTAATTCCATGAGAACTGGATCACAGCCCATAAATGAATTTTGCCTTCCTGGAAATGGGAGCAACTGCAGAGAAGTCGGCGAGGCTGGTGGTTTTTGCACCCTGTTACGAAAGCTGCTGTATTTCCCCCAGATGTGCACCGATCTGATAGTTTGTGACACACGGGGTGAAATTTTCAGATTGCAAATCAAAACTTTTTAAAACCATCTAATTCACTCTGCAGTCTCAGAGCCAGATTTTCAGAGGTCTTTAAGGATGGAAAGATGCAGGAAAGCACTTGTGGGGATTTTCAGCAAGGCACGAGTGGGCTAAATGCTTAAACCTGATGAATTTTACCCAGTCTGCTGCTGAGAATGCCCCCAGCTTTACCTGTGCTGTAAAGCGCTTTAAATACTTTTGCAAATCCAGAAAGACTCAGTCTCCCCGCTGAAACCCTGGGAATGCGGAGCCCATGTCCTTCAGGGATTTGTGCCAAAGTTGCATAGAAATTTGGGTGTGATGTTCCTTTCGATTTGAACACGGGCCACGGCTCTCGCATCCCAGGAGCCTTTGGAAATGCTACCCTAGATTTCTGTTTAAATATCTGAATTAATACCCTGCTTTGTTTTCCATCCAGACGGCTTAGTTTTGGGGTCTCCCAGTGTAATAAAAGGCCACAACAGGATTTATCAAAAGCTGCCCCGCTTGCGAGGCCGCCCATCGGAGAGAGGCAGAGGCAAAGTCAAGGACTAACCCATAAGTGAGAGGAGATCAGGGGCTTGCAAAGCCAGCTAATCAATACCAGGCTGCCTCGAACGAACATCTCTCCCGCTGCTGGAGCTTCAGACAGTAAAAAACCTACTGTAAATGCAACATATCTCTGTGCTTCCTGCCAGCTGGCCAGGAGCCAGCCTATTTCCTTCAAAAAGAGGGATATTTATTTTCATCCTTTTAGAGGCAGCCAATTCATCTCAGACCACCACCAGCTAAAAAAGCTTTATAAATTAGCAGCCTTTTTTTTTTTTTTTTTAATTCTCTCCCCCACCCCCTTAAATATTATTTTCCTTTCGTTGTTCGAGTCGGTGTAAATCCTCTGCCAGGACATGCGAGCCGAGGCGCATTGCGACACACTCCCCTTTCTCTCCAAGCTGGAGAAAGACAGTAGCGGTAGTGTCTCACGAAAGCCAGAGGAAACCAAAGCAAAGCCTCGCCGTGACTGATTCTCTTTCCAAATGGCATAAGCAGGCCAACTTCAAACATGTGAATAATGAGTTATCTGTGCTTGACTTTGTTCGGCAGCAGAAGAGACGGTTCCTTCTAACATTTTCCTCCTGCTCCCTCCTGTGAACTTCTGGGCTTCAACTTTTAGAAGTGGGCTGAAGTAGCGCTGGCACTTGCTGGCTGCTGCTGCTCACCGGAGCTCGGTGGAGATCTCCATCGTCCTCCGTGGAGACGTCATGTTTGAGTCCCTTCCAGCTGCCGGCACTGCGGGCAGCCCAGTTCCCGTCTCCGCGCTGTCCTCCCCTCCCTCCTTCGCTGGCCGTGGGGCTCCACCAAATTCTTCTTGGCTGGGAATTTCCCATGGCGAGTCTCGAGCCGGAGGTGGGTTTCCAGGGAAAACCTGAGGGACGTTGACGTCTTGTGTTATAGGTGTGCAAAGATGAAACCACCCCAACATCTGCTGTAAGGGACAGGCCTGCTGTTCCCATAACACAGGCGTTTCACATGTGGCTTGTTTCTGGAGCACATGCTGGGACTTGATAGTCTAGCCGAGACTCAGACTGGGAAAAAATTCAACCCTCTGTAGAGGATTGGCGTGTCTCTCTGAAGTACCTATTTTGAGGGCTACAAGAGGGATTTGAAAGGTGTTTTGCACATCGAGCCGGAGTTTTATCCACTGCTGATTGCTTTCTTGTGGTCCATTCTCACAGACGTGTGGAGACTAAGCCACTGGGTTGTGCACGGCATGGCTGCACAGGCTGCTCCTGGTGAGCTCCTTCTTGGCTAAGCCGTAGAGTTTGGCTGCTCATATTTGAGCAGAGCCTTGGGTGAAGGATGGTGGGAGCTTGCCGGTGGGATGCTTGGAGCCTTGCTTTCAAGGTGGACGAGTGGGAGCCTCTGCGGCCGCTGATGGCTCAGCTCGAGCTGCTGCCCCAGCCCACGCTACCGTCTCCTGGTTCTTGTCTCCTCCTCAGTGGAGCTAAGGAAATGATCTGCAAATGTGTGTGTTAATGAACATCCCCCCCCCGAGCTGAAACGCTCCGCGTTTCCTTCGCTCCAGCTTGCCGCCAGCGTTTCGCAGCAAGACGCCTGGAGAGGGCCAAGCCACTTCCCACCATCTGCTCTCCCGTCCTTTGGTAGTGTGGGGCTTCGGTGGGGGACGGGGATGAACGTGACACCCAAATCCGAACCCGCCGAGGGCAGAGAGCAGGCTGTGCAGCTCCTTGCCTCTCCCGACAGTAACCCCATACACATCTAAACACAGACAAATAGGGGACTGGGACCCCCAGACACCCCAGAGGGTGTTTTTTAAAATCAATCTGAGATTTTGTTGTCACTTAAGCCGTTAAGTTCCTGGAATCCCTTTCTACCTTTGATCAACTTTATATTCTGCATCTCAGTAATCTGGGGAAATAGGCTGCTTTTGGTGAATGCCGTGGACACCCCACGCCCCCCGACCTGAAAACCCCATCCAGGTCCCAGTTTCGGAAGCCACATCAGGTTGCACACTCCTAGAAGGAAGAGCAGGATCTGTTTGGTCTTTGAAGTGTTTTAATGCAGAAAGCATGTTTTTAAATCATAGCTTTGAGGGCCTGAGCTCCAGTGCGGCACACACTGTTTCGCTGTCTGCATTCCAAGAAAACACCCAAAACTTCTAGTATGCTTCTTATTACTGGCCTAAAGTGTCAAATTCACATCGGCTCTTCCAGCTGGGAAGTGTTCAATGGGATCGTTTGTTTGATATGCTGATACAGATCTTGTTATTACATCAGGATCGTAGGTGATCTGTCAGTGTTTACATCATGTCATGTTCAATATCGGAGTTAACTGATTCGGAAACCCAATCCAGCGTTAAAACCCTTGCGCTGTTGACAAGAAAGTGCCTAAGGTCAGTAGCTGCCATCTTTTTTTAGTACTAAGGACTGTTGTTTCCATAAATATTGACCTGCAAGCCAGTGCTAGCACAGCTGGAAACGCAGTGCAAAATCTCCAACCCAACAGCAGGTTTCGTGCCCCAAAATTCACAAGTCGGGGTGATTAAGACTTCTCAGACAGATTCCTTGGGATGAGGTCTGGAGCTGTTTGAAGTCGATTGAAAATCCGCCCACTGGCTTCGGGAGGTTTTGAGTCAGTCCTTGGGTTAAGCTAGAAACCACCTTCCTCTTCTCTAAGGTATGAGCTATTGTTCACTTGACGGCATTGGTTTCCTCTCTGTGACAGCTGTGGGTAGATGGGGAAGGGCTTTTAATGAAGCCAACCGCTGCAGAAATTAAAAAGCTCAGGTTGTTCTGATGAAAGAAACCCATTAATAGCGATTCTCTCTTGCGTGACAAAGTCTGACGTCCCTAGCTCTAAGTGACAAGCGGCAGGAAGTCCTGGGGAGACAGCCTGTACCAAAGGGGTTGGCAGACCAAGCTGGTGGTTTTTAACTCATTCGCTGCCTTGTTTCGTACAGTTCAGTGCTGCCCGGTCCCACCCGTGTAGATGGGGTGGGATACGAACCGGAGAGGGTCTAGGAGAGCCGGGAAGGGTCCTGATCCCACCGCAGCTCTCCTCTGGGCTTTCACTCCTAAATGAGCCCCTGTGTTTGCCTTGACTTATATTTGCATCAAGTTTTCTACTTCCTTTTTATCAAGATAGTTTTAGGGTTTTGGGGGTTTTGCTGGTAATTGCTGCGTCTCCCCACAAACCAGCCCCTTTTAGAGGGTGTAAGTACAGCACTGCTATTTACTTGAGGCTTAAAAACCCCACGGGGCTGTGCCCGTGTTCAGACAGCATGGGGACCGGAGCAACCACAGTGCAGCATGATGCAGCCACATGAAGCCCTCAGTTAAGTCGTACGGCTGAATAATCTTTAAAAACATTATCAGCATAGAGATCACTTGATTTATTTTTCAGGATTTTCTCTGTCACATGCCAGATACTACCGCAGGATAGGGTTTCAGCTGAGATAGAGGCAGAGAATTTAATTTCCATTAAATTTCTCTGGAACTTGGTCTTTGAAGTCCTTTTGGCTTCTCTGCTAAGCTCTGCCCCAGAAAACTGGTTAAAGGAAAAATGGAAACCTATTTTTCTTCTTCTGTGCTCAAATGCATACCGAAATAATAAAATGTGGACCAAAACAAGACACCTCACTGCACACGCTTTGCCCCTTGGGGAAAGCACAAAAACCGTGTGACAGATGCTGCTCACGTCTCCTCAGATAACGCAGGGATGCCCAAGGTCTAGGGATGCACAGAGATTAGAAGAGATCGTTTATGGTGTTGATTTGAGGTTTCCTTGGTTTACTTCACACAGCAGGGAAAATACATTTTCAAACTACCACTGGGTTTTGCTTTCTGCTGGGAGTTCGTCCTTACCAAATTTTGCTCTGTGGAGTCAGTTTGGACTTTTACACACTCGGGAGCCTGGGGATTATAGAGTTTGGGGGGAGTGGTGGGGCTCACCTGGGTGTGGAGCTCCCAGAAGAGGGTCAAAGCCCCTCAAAAACTGTGGCTGGGGGCAGTTTGCTGTTGGGATACCCGTGGAGTGCCGCCGTGGCAGGGAGCTCGCCTGGGAGCACAAGATCCCCTCCAGAGTCAGTGCTCTCCCCTCCCGTCCGAACCATCCGGCTTCTCTGCAGACAGCCTGGCAAGTGCAGCCTGAGCGCGGCGAGCCAAGCAAATGCAAGATCAGAAGATATCAGATGTGAAATTTAAAGAGGGGGAAGTCTAGGGACTTTCTGTGACTTTGCTATAAACTGACACGGAGCTCACGCTACGCAGATGTGAGGGGGGGAGGGAGGGGAGGTGTGAGCAAGAGGTTTTTCACCTTTCAAACGCATTGCTTTTCTTCTTAAAAGCCACCGAGAAACTGAGCTTGACTTGGTGGATGTTGGCCATAGGGCTGGATCTGATAAGGCTCAGCTCTCAGAAGGGCTGCAGAAGAGTTTCTTCCCAGCTCCTCTCCTACCTCCCCGGCATGCCTGCACACCTCCAGTGCCCCCGAGCTCTTCTCTCGATTACACCGGGATAAGGCGTTTGCCACCTTGGGAAGGTCCTTTCATGACAGGTGCAAAGAGCTGGGGGTGTTGCACGGCCGTCTGGCTGCGGCAGGTAAAGAGCAAGGAGAATCCAAGGTCTGAACCCAGCACTGATGTAAAACTGAAGCAGCTCCGGCTTCGCTGGAGTCCCTCCAGCTTTGTGCGGGTGTAACTGAGACTGGAATCCGGCCCAGAGAGAGTGAAGCTGTTCGGCGATGATTAATATAGTAAAATGCAAAAGTTATGTATCAAGTGTATTTCATGCGCCTCTTGCCTCAGGACAATTAGCATAAATTTAATAATTATTGCCCTGTTCCAGCAGCTGCTACCTAAGGAGCTGGGAGTGCTTTACAAACGCTCATTAGTTGCTGCCCTGCCTGGGGGAGGTAGGTGAATAGTCTCCCCATTTTACGGGTAGGAAAAGAGGAACAGAAAGAAGCAAAGTGAGATGGCCAAGGTGCGGTGCCGTGGCCGGGCTGCTCCCTTCGCTCCTCCTGCACCCTCTCCAGCCCTGCTTGGCTCTGGCCCCATTGGGTGGGCAGAGCTGGGGAGGGGGCTGGAGTAAGACGAGAGTTTATTCTTTGTGCACTGAGCAAACACTGGAGAAAATACTTAAAATTCAATGTTTCCTTTGCTGGTTCCCCAACCACCACCTTGCCAGGAGATGGGGTTTCTCCTGCCTTGCACGTGTCTCCCCTCCTTGTTCGGAGCGTGTCAGGGCTGGCGTAGGCTGGTCGCTCGGGCGCAGCACAGGGCATCCTGACCCTGGCGCCCGCATCCTGCTCCCTGATCGGATGCCGACTTGCCGGACGATCTGGGGCCTCCCGCATGGGTCAGTCTGTGTCCCTTCTTCAGCAGGCTTCGTCTGTCCGAACTGCGAGCTCTTCCCACACGTGTGTGCCGTGCAAAGCCGCCGGGGAGCCGATCTCCACCGGGGCCGCCACGCATTACCCCCGTGCGAATAATAGCAAACCGCGAAGATGGAGGCTGCGCTGACTTTGTGTTTAACCTGGGCGCTCTAGCCAAAGGGTAACTGATTAGATATCAGACTCTCTTATCATGTTCCAGGGCACAGACAAAAGCTAGAAGACCAAGCCAAACCCTTCACCGACCGCTACGGGGAGCTGGAACGGCTGCGCCAGTCCATGAGAGTCACCCCAACAACACCCAATCCCCGCGGATCCCTCAGCACCCCAAGCCACTTTGGGTCCCAGGCTCAAACTCCAATACAAGGTAACTGGCTGGGTGCCCCACCCTGGCGTCGCACCCCGAACCCTCGTGCTCCCAACGCGGCCGGGCAGGGAGCGGAGCCGTCCCGGCCGAGCAAGCCTCCCTCTGGATGGTATTTTAGGGCTGGAGTCCAGCTCTCCCCTGGGTCAGGAGCCCTGCCTGGGGGACAAGCCAGGGAGGGTTTGGTTGGGTTTCTTGACCCTGGAAGCCTTTTTGCACCCATTAAATCAGCAGATGACTGCTGAATCATAAACCCAGGCGATTTTGCTCCGTGCACCATTAGATATGGGGTCTTAGGAAAAACTGAGTGGTTTCAGCAGTAACGCGAGGGAGATCAGAGCAACATACTTTGAATCCGGTAGCTTCTTTGACATCAAGACGCCCGCGTAGATGGTTAAGCAGCAACTAGAAAGGGTGTATTATACTTTGCATGCTAATCCAAATGGTTTCTTATCTTGTTGCATTGTGTTTATGCCAAGTCTGGTGATCCATCACCCAACTCCAGCATAATTCCCCACACGTATGCACACCTGCATGGGCGCACGCGTGCGCGCGCACACACACACACAGAGGTTTTGCTCTTTCCATATTTGCCATCAGCATAGCTGAGCCCTCGGGCGTTCCCCGTGAATCTGCATCGTAGCTTGTTGCCAGGAAAGAGTTAGGAACTGCCACCAGAGTTACCCGAGAGAGGTCAGTCTGCTAATTCCCATGCACCTGAATTTCAGCCCCAAACTAAGCATTGCACTTGAAAACACCCAGCTGCCTTGCTGCTCCCAGCTTGCTGCACTTCTCAGCACAGCCAGGTGCCACCAAGATGTATTAAGAGAGACCGTTCTCCTGTCCGCACGTGAGACGTGCTCCTTTTCCCTGCGTTTTTAATCTCAGTGGTATTTTCCTTGGAAAATCAGCAGAAAGGGATAGTATTTAAGCTGTTTGCATTTTGAGTTTTGGTGAAAAGTGACCCTTCTTGGAAGGTTTCGTATGAAAAGTTCCAAAAGCCTTTGTGTTGCATTTTCAGAAGTGACGTAGATGTTTGAAAACCTCAGTGTCATTGGCAAAGAGGGTGTCTCAGGCGCAAAAACATGTTTGAAAACGTTACCCGAACTGTAAAAGCTGCCCCGCTCCTCCCAACCCAAAATTACAGGGAAAATTTAATTTATTTCTCATTGAAATGCAAATCTTTATGCTTGGAATTTTCATTGATATTAGCACAGTTTATGAGAAGAACCCGGGCATTTTGTGTAGGATTATCATTTGATTTTTGTTAAAAAAAGCAAGAGAGAGAAAGAAAGAGTTTTATAGGCTCGTCCCATTGGCTGCATAATAAAGAAAGAGATTCTTGGGGGAAGAAAAAAAGATGCGTATTTTAAATTAGCACAGTCCCCTGTAGTGCCAGAAACCCAAAGAGCGTC
>NW_009208427.1:19818-26773 GCF_000690835.1 Fulmarus glacialis
AATCAGGTGATGACACAAATTCAACAAGAAAAAAATGAAACTGTCCACAAGCTACCATCCGTGCCAAATTCCCAAATGTCAAGTGACAGCAGGAGTGGAGACACACAAAATTAGCCATCTAGAATCATTCCTGCGGAGTGAATCCAAAGTACCAGGAATGCTGCAAAAGGCAGTTCGTGCACGCTCTGCTCTTGGCTCCCTTGTTCCCAAGTTGGAGGAACTGTCTTAAAATTACTGTGGGTTCTTACCAGTGTAACTGGGAGCAGAATCAGCTCAGTAATTTTAATCTCAGCCCTGTCCTTTTGACACAACGCTGACTATAACCAATCATAATAATAATAAAAAAAACCCCTCTTTCTCTCACACACACACGGCTTATTCACAAAGATCATAATTTTTGCCCAAGCAAGTGGAGCCTGGCCCATGCCAAGAATAACACAGGAGTTAACAGGCCTGTAATTCTCACGACTTGGCACGTTCTTAGGTAACACACACGAGAAGCCGATTAGCAAAAAGCCTAATGAGATACCGGTTAGGAGGGACGAACGGGGCAGGCTGATGTTCATCTGGCCCGCGCTACCCTTTTCCTGGGTGCTTCCCAACCTTAATGTTTTTAGCATCCTTGCACCCCTGTGCAGGGATTAAAAGGGGGCCAGCGAGAGGCAAGTTTTTCTCTCCACGATCACCTACGCCCGGCAGCCCTCCGCTCGTGTGCCGGAGGTGGTTGGCCTCCCGGTTCTGCTGACCGAGCAGTTTGCGCGAACGCTTCCTAATCCGCTTCTGGCAAAACCAGGCTGGAGAGCTGAGATGCTCAGAAAGAGCCTCGGCCACCGAGGGGGGATTCAGGCACCTCAAATCCCTGACCGCAGCACGTGGCTTTGCAGCAGACAGGCACGTAGGAGACGGCGTTGATCTTTGGGAGGAATGGGGGTCCTTTGGAGATGTTTGCCCTGGCCCAGTCCAATCTTTCCTCCCCGGGAGCGAAGGCTGTGGCCGCAGTGGAGATCACAGCAGGGACGCTGGTGTAAATGGGAGAAGAATCTGGCCCTCGGTCATTTGCAGAAGACTTTCAGTAAAGCAGCCCCCAGAGGTTATAAATAGCCCCCATGTAAAACGATCATCCTGAGGTTAAATGGTCTCAAACCAAAAACCTCCCGGTAAGAGAAAACCGATCGTTTCTGAAGGGCATGCCAGGAAACATGGGAGGAGAGCGTGCTCAGCACCGTGGCCGAGCGGGTCAGATCCTGCTCTCACGCTGGTTTCCCACTGCCCAGTGTCAGTGTGTTTCAGTGGCTTCAGTCTTGCCTTACTCCGTGCAGATGGGCAGAGAATCAATCCCTTCCCATGCCTGTCTGCGAACGGGTCAGACTTTTGCAGCCCTCCACACACCAGATTTCATTCCCATTTCCGCTGCTTTTGGGGGAAAATAGGGTAATTCTGGGTTCACCCCAGTGTAGCTGTGATGAGAGTCTGGCTCGGTAGCCGGGCAGGTAGGACAGGCAGACCCTCATCTAGCGTCAGCCAGTGCTGCTTCCCTGGCTTCAGCAGAGCAGAGCTGTTTGCCTCCGTTGAGGATTTGGCCCAATACTTCTCCAGTGAGGTCTGGAAAATCTGAGGTTTTGAAATCCCGGCTCTCCCGTCTCCGCAGCGAGACACCAAGCTGTCATTAGGATGGCCTGAAATGGTTCCTTATTACGGGGCACGCGAAGCCAGAGCCTTGCGTGCTTGCTTCATTTTGAGTTTTGTCTTCTAGCTTAAAAAAAATCAAGTAGCTCTCAAAAGTGAAGCAAGATGTTAAAGGAACTTGCTTCTGCCTGCCTTCGGCTGCTTCTCGGGGCCCCCTTGCTCTGGGGAAGTGGGATGGTGACAGACACACGCTCTCCCGGGGAGAACCGGCATGGTCCTAGCAGCCCCCAATTCTCCGCGCGACGCTTCGCCCTTGCCCATGTTTCAGCAGTGGTTCATGCTGAGCCGTTTTATTCCCATTGCAACAGAGGAGGACCGCCCACGCAGCCGGCTCCTGTGTTCTAGCTTTGTGGTGGAAACATCTTCAACCACTCAAAAGCAATTGTGTGCATTGTCCGGCAACATGTAGGGGCCTTGTGTACACGAGGACAATTGCAAAGTGATTTTAAATTTGATCTACTCAGTAACAGAGCAAGCTGTTTTGATTAATGCACTTAACATCCCCTTGCACACTCTTCATATTGCTCCAGCGAAACCAAATTCCCTTGACTTCACAGGGAGAACAGTAAACGCTGGATCCTTTTGCAAACTCCATCCTGCCGCTCCCAGCCCTAGTGTCTGCGGAACGGTTTGGGAGACATTGTCTTTGCTGGTGAAGAGCTTTCAGATCTCCTGATCTGGAAACAGCTCAGCTTTAACCAGCTTGATTTCCAATCCATTACTTAAAGCCAGTGCAACGTTTTTAACATAGGCCAGTCATCAGCAGAATGCTTCACCATATGCATTTAAAGTAAAAGGTCTCTCTCTTTTTCTTTTTAAATATACATTTTTAAAGTATTACATTACTTTTAAGAAGCCTCTTGGCATAGGCAGCGAGTGCCCTATTGTTTCCGAAATGCAACGTGGCTGCTCTGAGGTTAAGTCCTGAATTATGGGCCCAGCACTGAATTGCTGCTTCCTAATCCCTGTCCAGATCGACTTATGGTTTCTTTAAAATATCCGTTTCTTAATGGATAAAAACATTCTACCATGGGCAGAGACTAAATTGTTTCCAAAGGAAGCTAGGCAAGCATTAGTGGGAAGAAAACATATTGTGGGATTCAGCTTCAGCCTCAAAGGAAGGAACACGCTTAAGATGGGTTTCCTGCCTGCTTTCAGGCTCCGCAGGCTTCTGTGCCTATCTTTAAACTGCTTTTCTGCTCCTCTCAATTACATTTGCCCGCTGCACAGTGGTTGTCCCTTAAATGAATTTGGCATGTAACAGTCAAAGCTGAACCACAGGCCAGTGCTGGACGGGAGCATCCCCCAAGAGAGAGTCCAAGTACCCGCGACCGCTGCTTTTGCCGCTGACGTGCAGCCGCCTCCGTCTCCCAGCCACAGCTCAGGGTGCCGAAGTGCTGCAGTTGCTACGAAATAGCAGACGAGCGAAATAGCAGATGAGCGAAATAGCAGACGAGCTTGCAACGAGCCCGGCTGAATTTGCCTCAGGCTCCAGGGATGCCATCCTGCCTTTGACGTGGGATTTTCGCTATGCTGGGATCCTCACTGCCAGATTCAGACTGCCGATGGAGAGCCTCCAGCCCGGGGTCCCGCTGCAGGAGGGCACTGCCCGCATTGCCAGACTGCTTGGCTGCGGTGCAGCCCAGGAGCGGCAGAGCAGGGCTGCAGCCCTATCTGCTATCACCCCATCAGCCTCCCCTATCAGCCCGCCGCTCCGCAGTGGGTTTCCCATGGCAGACTTGGCCTGGTCCAAACCTGCTCGGCAGGCAAGGTGGTCTAGCTGCAGGCTGGGTTGTAAATTCAGCAACTTCCTTTTATGTAGTCAGGGCTTGTTAATTTTTTTTAAAACCCTTTGAATACAGGTAAAGAGCAAAGCGCAGGCAGGCCAGAGGGAGTGTCTGCAATCAAGGGAGCGTTTCCCTTTCAGCCCACCCACCCGCTCCAGTTAGCACCGTTAGCTTATTCATTAGCTTTGCGGGATGGAGTGGCAGGGATTGAGCCCGATGCGGTGCGTGCCGGGCAGGGGGATGCGGGCAGAGGAGGGCTCTGGGGATGGCGAGGGGAAGAGAGGGGCTGTCACAGGAGAGGAAGCTGGGAGAGCCTGGCTTGTTTAGTCTAGCAAAAGGCAGGCTGGGAGCGGAGCTGATTGCTCTGTGTAAATACATCCAGGGGGTAAACATCAGGGAGGGAGAGGAGCTAATGTAAGCTATGAAGGACAGTGCTGGCACAGGAGATGGGGCTGAACTGGCCCTGAATAAATCCAGACTGGATGATAGAAGCAGGATCCTCCCCAGAAGGGCAGGATGGGTCCAACGAATGGCTGGGAGCATCCCAACAGACCTTGAAGAGTTTGCAGAGGAGGTTGAGATGTGGTGCCTGATTCACTGAGCTGGGAATACCTGGGAATTTCCCTGCCTCACTGCCCTGCCCACCTGTATAGACCAGGAGGCTGTTGCCCAGCATATTTGGGGTCTGATTGAAAGTGCTGGGAAAGGACCCAGGAGAGCAGAGTTAAGGTTTGCGATGCTCACTGGGGTGGGTTTGGGGGCTGAGTGTGTGTCTGCACGGCAGCACATAGTATTTGAAGAGAATTAGAAAACTGAACAGCAAACCTGCTCGGCAATCTTGAGGTGGTGCCTGACGATGCTGTGATAAGCGACGTGTGTGTTGTTGTGTTTTGGTTTGGGGTTTTTTGTTTGGTTTTTTTTTTTTTTTTTCTTCAAACTCTGCAGAGGAAGTACTTGCACCCAGTTCGTGAGCTGGTTATATCAGATACAGAACAATTGCTCCATGGGTGTGTAACAACGGATGCTGTTCACACCCTCATTTTTTTTCAACACCTCCCCTCCTCCCCCAAAATAAATTTTGCTCTATTTTTCATGGGGTGGGAGGAAGGGGCCGCTTTCTTTTTTAGTTGGCTGTGACTTGGAAACGAATGAACTTGTTCACATACGTGACAGAGGCGTGAGAGTGTGCCTGCATACGTGGGTGGGGAGGAGAGTGGCGCCTTCTCTAGAGATGAGCTGGGTCTTCAGAGATCAAATGCATGTCATGCACCTTCCCGTATAGAGCAGATTCTCTCCATCTTTGGCCACCTGCCTCTCCATGCTCCCAGATGGAGCCATTATGATCAGGGGAAGGAAGCAAAGAGGAAGAGAGGTCAGAAAAATGATGAAAGACAACTTGGAGGTCCAAGCATCACAGAAACTAGTAGAGAAAAAATAGCTAAAGGTATATACAGAGAGAGAATTTCTGTCCCCACTCCGTCTCGCACATGCATGTGTATTATATACGTAAGCATAAAGTATCATTAATGTTTACATTGTCGTCAATCATCACGGCATAAGACAGGAAAGGAGGTTTTTTTTTCCCCCGGGCTAGATTTTTCATGACAATTTTGCAAGGCACGTATAGGCATATAAATAAAATGGTGATACATGGCTAGGCTGAAGATACTTATATAGTCTATATACTTGGAGAGTTCCACACTATCAAGTTCCCTTTAAATTTCATTTATTCTCTCTGTGTGTACCACACACTTTGTGTATTTGTGTGTGTAATGTACACACATGCTTAGGTTTATTGCTGACTTCATTCAATAAGCCACTGCATGTTCCCCACATCTCTAAAATGGGGACCAGAGAGGGATATCTTGGGTGCTGTGGAATTGCTCAGGTTCCATACGTGACTGCACGGCCCCAGATGATCTGATAATCTCCTCCCACTGCTATACATCGAGGCCCAGTGCTGTGCTCTGCGCACATGCCCCGGGTGAGCTTCTTGTGTAGTTGTCCCTCAAAGCTCTTTCCATCCTCCAGCACTGAAGAGGTCCTGACATTGCTTTTGCTGCCCTTCCCTCTCTCCAGGCAGAACAGATATTTTCCTGGGTTAGGAGGCAGTGGAAGCCCCCACCACTTCGCTGGGATGGCTGCACGTCAGTGCCGTTAGTCCTTAAAACCTCTTCCAGGGTCTGTTGCCTGGGCTCCACGGACCTCTGTGGTCGGCAGCCTCATGAACCAGCCTCCCCACCTCCACGCTCACGACCAGCCCTCGCCGCCCTGCCTGGCTCTGCCACAAACCAGCCGAGGTTTAGCTCCCATCACCGCGCCGGCGCTCAGAGGCAGCTCTTTGCATTTATCTCCTTGCCATCCACCCAAGAAAAGACCCATATTGTCTCCGAGGTGAAAAGAAAGCTGCTGTGTCACTTGAGCGCAGTTGTTTTATCTGGAAAGGGGCTGAGTGGCTTTGAAAGCCTGTTTCTATCCGGCTCCACGTGCGGGGGGACTTGGGGGTCCTCAAAAGGTGCAAATTGCAGCTGCACAATTAAATAACAGGGTGTGTCCCAGCCTCCGCGGTCCCCTGGGCAGCACAGCCCTAACGAGGAGACAGTGGCATTACTAATCAGGGCTTTGACCTTTACATGGCTTTTATTTAATACACATTCCACACTTCCCCAAACTCCCATCCAAAACATTGACATTTCCGCTGATAGATTGGGTCAGATTTTGGAGTAGTTGGGGGACTCAATTCACTCTTACAATGGTTAAATTCTTACAGCTAAATGGGCTTATTCAGTTAGTGCAGCAGCTGGTGTGATTTCGAGAAGAAAATAAACATTTCCTTCAAATATTTTGATTGGCAACTGGACAACTGAAATACTCAAGCTCAGATTGCCAGGGTCCAAAAAAGCAAATGGGGGCTGGACGGCGAGTAAGTGAGGCAAACCGTAGTAAATCCTCAGAGGCAGCACCACCATGCAGATGTGTGTGTGAGATGCGCTGGGCTCTGCCTGTGCTGGGGAGGGGGACAGCGAGATGTGATTTTTAAAGCACATTGTCACTGTGATTTTGAAGGGACCGCGGGGCCCAAGGGTACAACTTCACCCACTCCTATTTCCCTGGCATTTGCTTAGCACGTTGCTTGCTCCGGGTTGCTGTTTGATGGCTGGCTGAGCATGACGGAGGGTTGCTTTGCTGCTGAGTTAGGTGGTTATGGAGGGTATTAATGGCAATGTTTTATTTGGACCTTGCTGGGGCTGTTTCAGTGGGGATCGCCTCGGATGCAGGGCAGGAGGGCCGATGCCCCCAGACGGGGTGGCAGGCATGGGGCTGTGTGGCTGCGACCCACATGGATCCGTGAGGTGAAGGCGAAGCTCTGAGGCGAGGGAGCTGAGATGGAGGGGCAGCCTTGAGGTGAAGGAGCCGAGATGGAGGGGCAGCCCTGAGGCGAGGGCGCTGAGATGGAGGGGCAGCCCTGAGGTGAAGGAGAT
>NW_009208428.1:0-2073 GCF_000690835.1 Fulmarus glacialis
AACAGGAATAAAAGGGACTGCCAAGATGATCCAGGTGTCGTCGCCCACTGGCGACCCCGGAGCGCGTCGCCCATTGGGGACCCCAGAGCACATCCGACCCCACTGCCGACCCCACTGTGACCACCCACCGCTGAAACACTGAAAGACTTGGACCCCCAGGATGCCGCAGATCCATGGTGGTGACTATTCTTGCAACTCTATCCTGAATGCTTGCTTGATTTCTATCTTTGTTCTGATCTATCCTATCGCTACTAATTTTTACTTTTGATAACAAAAAGTTGTTTAGGATATGTGGCATTTGATCTCATTTGTGTCTTAATCTCGCTCTTGGGATCATATCGAACCTCTCCTGACATTGAATCGGGACACAAACCTCTAAAATGTCCTGCTTAGGCCTTAAATAACTCCTGATTTGGGACTGCCAAGATGATCCAGGTGTCGTCGCCCACTGGCGACCCCGGAGCGCGTCGCCCATTGGGGACCCCAGAGCACATCCGACCCCACTGCCGACCCCACTGTGACCACCCACCGCTGAAACACTGAAAGACTTGGACCCCCAGGATGCCGCAGATCCATGGTGGTGACTATTCTTGCAACTCTATCCTGAATGCTTGCTTGATTTCTATCTTTGTTCTGATCTATCCTATCGCTACTAATTTTTACTTTTGGTAATAAAAGTTGTTTAAACATACGGCATTTGACCTCGTTTGTGTCTTAATCTCGCTCTTGGGATCACATTGAAACCTCCCTCGATATTGGATCGGGACAGGTGTTTAGTTGCTGGCTAGGGTTAAACCACAACAGTCCTTTTTGGTGCCCAACATGGGGCTCGAAGGGTTTGAGATAATAAGAGATTAACTAGAGTGTATTAAGGAATTTATATCTGTTAACAGTTGCCTGTCACAATATTGATTCATCTGTTCTCGATATTAGTTTATCTGATTTACACCATGCTCTTGTTTTTGCTGTACATGTTAAAGATTGGTGTTGGTTTTTCTAGTCTGCTGTGCTATGTAGTGATTAGTGATGTTTTGCCTGGGAGATTTGTTATTAAAACACTGGCCTTGAAGGTTATCTGTTATTTGGGTTTTGTACCGAAGCCGTTACTATACTTTGGGTACCACCTTATAGAGACAATTAGCAATTATACCTCTTCCTCTGAGAGGTTTTTTATGGAGGAAATACAGAATGGCACCTTCACTACCTTCTTCTATGATGTTTTCTCCTTCATTACAACAACTTTTCAGTTTCTTGAACATCCTTGGATAGTTAAGATATATCTATTGGTATTTCTTGGGAATATTGTTTCAGTTTTATCTAAGGTTGATAAGCAATTTAAGAATATCATCCAGAGATCTGCTCCAAGGCTGGAGAGTTACGAGTGGCAGGGTGTGTGGGATAGCATGGGCAAATGCCTAGGACTGTGGGCACTTCCAGTGTTTTGGAACTTCACCCCTGAACATGTGCAGAATCCTGAAAAATTAGTAGAATATTTGGAAAAAGTATGCTGTCAACCCTGACAGAGAGACACAAATCACTGCAATGTGCTGGGGCCTGGCCCATGCCTACTGAGCTCTGTTCAGAACCCTGAAGGGGAAGAAAAGGTCTCTGCATCTGACGACAAAACAACAGGCACTGTGGCTACTCCAACCCCTGCGACAGAGAACCAACCCATACCGGTATCAGTCACCTAGGAATCTTGGAAGTGATCACGAACTGGCCAGAAGGCAAAGATTTTGGAATATCGCCAGAGGAGGAGGTGACGCGTGCTGAAGAGGCCCCACTGTGAAATAAACTACCAGAAAATGAGAAGCAGTATGCCCTGTTCACTGATGGGTCCTGTCATCTTGTGGGAAAGCATCAGAGGTGGAAGGCTGCTGTATGGAGTCCTATACGCCAAGCTGCAGAAACTGCTGAAGGAGAAGGTGAATCCAGTCAGTTTGCAGAAGTGAAAGCCATCCAGCTGGCTTTAGATATTGCTGAACGAGAAAAATCGCCAGTACTTTATCTCTATACTGACTCATGGATGGTGGCAAATGCCCTGTGGGGGTGGTTGCAGCAGTGGAAGCAGAA
>NW_009208428.1:2773-3722 GCF_000690835.1 Fulmarus glacialis
ATACAACGGACTGCTAAAGACTACACTGAGACCAATGGGTGGTGGGACGTTGAAGCATTGGGACACACATTTAGCAAAAGCCACCTGGTTAGCCACCCCTCGGGGATCTTTCAATGGAGCTGGCCCTGCCCATTCAAAACTTTTACGTGCTGTAGAGGGGGATAAAGTCCCTGTAGTACACATAAAAATATGCTGGGGAACACAGTCTGGGTTACTCCTGCCTCAGGCAAGGGAAAACCCATTCATGGGATTGCTTTTGGACCTGGGTGCATTTGGTGGGTAATGCGAAAGGATGGGAAAGTCCGATGTGTACCTCAAGGGGCTTTGATTTTGGGTGAAAATAGCCAATGAACTGAATTGTATGATATTAATTGCTATATGATATTGTATATCATCACTTCTATGGTTGCTATCAATGGTATAGCAGTAAAAATTGCCCGGATTAATGAAGAAGGAACTCTGAGCAAAGTGCAACGATGATACTGGACAACCACAGCAATAATGGAATCAGAACTGGCTTCAGGATGCAACAATCCAACACCACACACCACCTCTCCTGCCCTGAAAGACAGTTACGACAGATGGAGCCTGAAGTTGTGGACTAAATGAACTCAATGGACATTTTAGAGGGATGGCCCATGGACTAAGCGGATGATATCTGTGTGTATATATCAAAAGCAAGAAAGGTGGTGGTGATTAATTGGAATGTATTGAAAAATGTGAGACCTGGGCATGATGTAGATGGTATAGAATAAGGGGTGGATACCTGAAAGATTGTTATGACAGATGGAGCCCAAAGTCATGGGCTAAATGAACTCAATGGACATTTTAGAGGGATGGCCCATAGACTAAGAGAATGATATCTGTATATGTATATATCAAAAGGCAGGAAAAGTGGTGATGATTAATTGGAATTTATGGGAAAAAGTGAGACCTGGGCATGATGTAG
>NW_009208429.1:0-45886 GCF_000690835.1 Fulmarus glacialis
GGGCGTTGGCACGCCTTCGCTGCGCCTCAGAGCGTGAAGCGTGTGGGTCCTATGCTGCGTTTCGTCTCTGGAGCTGTCCTAATGAAATCTTCCTCTTTCTTTAATAGAAAATATTATTTTGCAAATTGAACTGCTACTGATAGTGCAAAACCTGTGTTCGTCTTCTTTATGTTTAGGACAGTCATCTTTTTAATACAAAATTTTCTGTGGAGTGAAAGGTTTATGCAGAGCTTCATAAGAAGTGATAGCACTTGGTGCAAATAAGTAACACTTTAGTTGGACAAATTCAACGAAAACATTGGTTGACTACCCATGGGTTACAAAAAGCAGTTGACGTGAACCTGGAAAATGAAGTTTCCTGGGATAGGGAGAAACTCCTGCATAGTGCCGTATGTAACGTATGGTAATGGTAGGGGTTTTTTCATCTAAAAATTAGGTATTTCTAAAAATGTCAAGAGCCATGATTAGGTCGTTTGTCAGTATGGTATCTGCTAAAACTGGCCTGCTTTCTGTAGATCAAGTTTATCTTATAATATGTTTGGGAAGAGGATCTACATTTTTGCAATGGAGGCTTTGGGCTTAAGTATGAATGTTGTTAGCCCTTTTGCCCTGCGTTGTTAGCCAAAAGGCAGATTCTGTTGGCAGCATCCTTTATGAAGGGAAGTTGAGCCAGGTATTTTTGATTATTCATGTACTTGTTGTCTTGAGTGTGTTACTACGGCACAGAGGACCAAAGACAACCTCTTTCAGCCTTTCATACTGTTTTGATTTGACAGAACTATACATCATTTTACTTATCTGGTCTTAATTCTCAGTCGTCTTTTGAGGGAAATATGGCTGCCGCACCTTTGAAAAGTCAATAAATTTAGTGTGATGTGTAATCACAAATTTTCACACACATCACTATTAAAGCGTTGAGGTTGCAAAGCCAGACTGAAGGTTATATTTGAATCAATGCAAAATAAAAAAAAATATAAAATGTATCTTCTATGTATACATAGACTATTTTTCGAAGACAAACACCAGGGGAAAAAAAGGGAAAGAAAAAAATTAACATGCTTGGTTTTATGTTACTATGTGGAAAGAGGCTCTAATTAATTCTGTTTTCCATTTGGATAGCAGAAAATTTGAAAGATTAAGTTGAAATATGTCCACTCAGTTTGTGTGGCCAGACTAAATGCACAGACTGACATCTCCAATTACCTTTATGTTGCAATTTTTTATTTTTGAACAGGTGGTCTCATTGATTTCAAATTGCAGATCTGAGCGCTCAGCATTCCTGAAAAAACATCCTTTTAATTCAAGCCCCTCAAAATGAGGATCAAATAGCTGTGGAATTTTTGGTCCGAGGTAGTGGGTTGCTGTGCTTTTTTTATTATTGACTGTCGTGCTGCAGAAGGGCTTTGTGCTGTTTGGGGAAAGACCACAGTTTGAGACCAGATCAAGCTGGTGAACTACCAAGAGTAGTTTGACCATGAGCTCCATCTACGATCTGTACTCCATTCATGATTGCCCTCTAGACCTGTGATGAGCACCAACTTTTTCATTACAGGTTTCTAAAACACCTCCAGAGGCGTCTTCCAGGGGAGAAAAAGGATGCAAATACTGTGTTCAAATTGCATTGAATGGTATTCGTGGTATTGTGCAATGATATTGTATCATAACGTCCTTTATTAGAAGGCTCAATTCATGTTGCTGAGGGATAACAACTTTTTTACTTCCTAATTTTAAGTGCTAGGCTTAACGACCTTAATAGTGTTTAACAGTTTAAAAAACATAATAATGTTTGAAGTGGAAAATTCTGTCACGAAGAGTCATATTAGTGTCAGTGTTACTAGGATCAAGGCTGGAGGTCTTGGATCTACTGCAGAGTGTGTTTGGAGTAATGGCTGGAGAATGATAACCTACAGTTTCTGTATAGATGAGTTTGATGGAAATGTGATGCACGTTTTGCTAGGAGGTTTTTACGGTTATATCATATACTGACCAACAAAGAATGATGAGGCTCAAGTATCTTGGGATCCTTTCCAGCTGCTTTTGGAAGGTCAAGGAGGAGTCAAAGACGTTTCTGCTTTATTCCTGATGCACAAAGTCTGACACCATTTTTTGGGGCTTTCTAGGTTTGTTCTTCCCCCACCCCTTTCCTATTTCCCTAGCTCCCCATTTCGTTTCCAGTCTCAGTCTGCTCTTCATTCCACCAAGGCAAATTATCCAACATAGCCTTTTTTTTTTTTCCTTCCATCCAACCCAGGCTTTTTTACTTCATCCTCGTATTTCCATTTGCATGCTTCTTTCTAATCTTCCCTCCAGTAGGATGCTTTTCCCAGGTGCTTTTTACTTGGATCATTGGAAGCAAGAAGTGGGTGGTGTCTCTGTTCTCAATGTCTTGCTGTAGAGATCTAAAGCAGCTGGTAGAAGCAGTTACACTGAATGTTTCTTGCATCACCCCTGGGGCTCTGGCCTGGAATGACTATATAGCAGGTTGAAATTTTGGGGGACTTAGCTATCAAAATTAGTATTTTTGGGTGAGGTTTGCAAAGGCCATAACTTACTTACGTCTTAACATAACAACTACTAAAAAAACCCAGTCCTGACACTAAAGTGACCACCCCTTGCAAACCCTGAAATCCTTTCCTTTAAAACGTGGAATTGCTGGAGATTCTTAAAAAATTAAAAAATGTTCTAATGTGGGCAAAACAAAACCTATCTCCTCCCATAGTTTTTGGTTCCATTCAAAAAAAATCCCTTCTGAAACATTAATTGATGATGGATAATTTTTAATGGTTAATGCATAGTAAGTTTATAAATGAAAACAGTATCACAATGTAAAGTATTCAGATATTCAAAGTGTTCAAGAGTATTCAAGATAGCTATGGCTGCCTCATCCATCTTGTTGGGGTTTAACCCTGGCTGACAGCCATCACACAGCCCCACACAGCCGCTTGCTCACCCCTCCACAGTGGGATGGGAGAGAGGATCGGAAGGGTAAAAGTGAGAAAACTCGTGGGTTGAGATAAAGATAGTTTAACAAATAAAACAAAAGCCGCGTGAGCTAGCAAAACAAAATAAGGAATTCATTCACTACTTCCCATCAGCAGGCAGGTGTTCAGCCATCTCTAGGAAAGCAGGGCTTCATCAGCGTAACAGTGACTTGGGAAGACAAACACCTTAACTCTGAACGTTCCCCCCCCCCTTCCTCCTTCTTCCCCAAAGCTTTTATTGCTGAGCATGATGTCATATGGTACGGAATATCCCTTTGGTCAGATGGGGTCAGCTGTCCCAGCTGTGTCCCCTCCCAACTTCTTGTGCACCCTCAGCCTGCTCACTGGTGGGACAATGTGAGAAGCAGAAAAGGCCTTGACACTGTGCAAGCACTGCTCAGCAACAGCTGAAGCATCCCTGTGTTATCAACACTGTTTTGGTCACAAATCCAAAACTTAGCACCGTACCAGCTACTGTGAAGAAAGTTAACTATCCCAGCCAAAACCAGTATATATGTCTATAGTCTTGGATTCCCACGTCTTTCTTACTTCTTGAGGTGAATTTTTTGTAAAAGTGTAGTAAGTGGAATCACTGCCTTGTTTCATCTGGGCAGCTCCAGCAGACAGCAGAACAGGTTTCTGATCCCCCTAAATACTAAAAAGGGGGGGTTAACCCAGCGTACATGTTGACTTTCAAAGAACAACTTTCT
The DNA here is from genome assembly GCF_000690835.1 of Fulmarus glacialis. NCBI lineage: Eukaryota > Metazoa > Chordata > Aves > Procellariiformes > Procellariidae > Fulmarus > Fulmarus glacialis. Next base: position 3,692 of record NW_009208429.1, read on the forward strand.
TCTTAAAGGTCACCTGCTTCCAGATAATGTTCATATGGCCTGTGAAAATATCTTTAGATTTGTGCTGGGCCCGGTTAGTATCCCTACAGGTTACTTTTCTTCAGATTCTATCACTGAGTCTAAATAATGCTTGGCAGTAGTGATGGAATATTTAAGAATATAAGTTTATCATATATACCTTGATAATTAGTTGCTTTGTCCTACTGCTGTCATCTAGTATTTACTGATGCTGTGGTATTTATGGAACCAATAAATTTTAAAAGGGCTTTTAGATTCCGGGACTAACACTGATGATTACACAGATTTTGATGGGACGCTTTCCCATTCTTGGCCAGTTCAGAAATGAGGTGCATCATTTGAGAGTAACTGAAAAAACCTATGTTTGATTCTCCTAGAGAAACAGTGTGTCAGAATGGTCTGCAGATCTTTCTCCCTGTTCTGTGAAGGTCTTACAGTATGAAACCTGATGAGCAACAGATCTGTGAATTTATGTACAGATGAGTAAGAAGATGCTGTTTGCTAGAAGTCAAGTAAGCTATGATATGTGTCACCAACATGGGGTCAGTGGTGTGGCAAACTCTTTGAACAGACAAATCTCATGTGGTCAGTACAAAAAAATACTTGCTTGACCAAGCATATCACTGGAGGTGTTCTGGTGGAGAGTAAGATTTGTTACAGAAGCAGCATGAAGCTAAGCTCCCTACAGGATTCCTTTTTTCCCAGATGCTTTCTGAGAATAATTCCAGTTCTGAGGACTAGGGGTTTATATGTGATTACCTGGAGCAAAATCTTGGACGCTATAATAAAGCAACAGTTTTGATTCCAGCATTGCTGCCATGTAACATTTCAGAACCAAAGTAAAAGTCTGCATTCAGAGCTGCTGGTTTTGTATCTGAAGGTTTTGGTGAAGACTGGGAGAGCTCTACTAACAACAGCTCCTTTAAAGTCTAGGCGATGGTTATGCAGAGCAGGAAACTCTTTGAAAGAACTGTTATTTTTATACAGATTCTCTGTACTGACAACTGAGAACAGTATTGACCCGAGAAGAGCCCTGATCCAACATACTGCTTGTGAAGTATTTACCTTGACAGAGCAACTGTGTATCATGTTTTTTCAGAGAAATATAACAATGCTAGAAAAACATAATCCAGTGTCAGAATTCCTCGGAGGAATTAATATTTGTCTTCTAGTTCCTTACTTCCATGTTCCTTACTTCCAAAATTCCAGTGTCATTTGTAAAAGCATTTTAATGGTCTTGGAAATACCTATGATGCCTCTCTGCACTCCAAAGCAATCTTTTCTATAACCATGTTGTCATTGTGTAAAGGTAGTGAACTCCAGGTCTCTAATTTTTATGAAATATCCCCTGAGAATGACTTCCTTCAGAGGTGATTTAGGAATTAAAAGGGGGGCTGGGAGAGACAGACACAGAATATGTACTTTATCACATTCCTTGAAGGCACACTCATTTCCAGGAGAAGGAAGCTGCATACTTCGGATGTTTCCAGAGGTTTTTTTCCTAGTACCTCTGCAGTCCTGTCAAACTCTCTCTTTATGAAAATACTCAAAAGGTCAAGATTATTTGTAGCAGCACATTTCTAAGTGGATTACATCATTCATTTCCATCTCTGTGAAATGAAGAACAAGACTTTAACTCCAAAAAGTGAGGCAAACTCCCCTAGGCAGAAGACTCTCCTGCCTGCTCAAAGAGGATGCCCTTCCAAGAGATGCGTAAAGCATCATTTTTACAAGAACCACTTGTAGCTAACCTTTTTTCATAAGCATCATGCATTTCATGTCATAGGTCAATTGCCAAATGTAGGAAGATGGTTTGCTCTTTGGCTGATGACATCTGAAGCTCCTCACTGTCAATCGTGCTGAGAAGGATACTGCTTGCCATCCAGCTGTAGTGAGAGCCATGCTGAGATACCTCTCAGCATTAATTCTGTGTTCCTCGGTGTGTTAAAAAAGGATGACACATGTTTGGGACAGATAGATCCAGCTACTAGAATGTTTTAGTCATGCATGCAGTGAAGCATATGGACGTGTATAGCAGGATATACACACTGACTGAAGCTTTTTGAAGAACTGCTAGAAGTTAAGTAACTTCCACATGAAACTAATGTAAGAGGGACTGTTGGAGAATATTTTAGTGCAATACTTATTTTGGAGGATTTCTGGAATAGCTGTGCTTACAGGTAAACATTGTTACCCCAAGGATTTCCTGTAACAGAATTGCATTTGAACAGGGCCCTTTTTACAGCATTTTAAACACATTCCAGCTTCCTATGCTTGTAAATATTTTAATATAATAATGTCCTTATCTTAGTGAAGCAGGATCAACTAACAGAATTGTTGGCTGTACTACATCTAAGTAGTCTGCTAGAAATACAACTTCAGTAAGCATCAAAACAGTTTTGTCTACTTTGGGATTTTCCCACACTGGGAACTTGACGTTTAACCTTTTGGCCACCCAGCATGAAAACAAAATTGTGCTACTTTTATCTACATGGGAGCATATTAAATAAGCCTGAAGTCAAATATAAACGAAGGAAGTAAGGAACAGCATTGCTTTGAAAACCTTTTTATTTTAATAATTTGCACAGATTCCCATTGATGGAAGACAGATTACTTTGCAAGCAAAAATTCAAAGAAACTCACTCACTTGAAATAAATTAGTTAAAGATTAAACTGCTGTAACAGAACATATTTTTGACTGCAAGCAAAAGGTACTTTTAGTAGTAAATGCTGGCTTCTTTAGCTAAAATAGTCTCACCTTTATCTCAGTTGGAAAAAGCAAGAGAACACTGATTTGACTTGGAACACAGCAAAGTTGTGGGTTTTTTTGTGATGCTGTTGGAGCTTTTTGCCTCGTATGCATGCACACACAGCATGTATATTTTTACCTATTTGTTTTGTAAAATACTTTGCTTTATTTGTAGATATTCTCAGAATCTGGGAGTTGGAGTATTGTTCTGGCTTTTGATAATGGATTCTTGCAGAGCTTTATGAGCTTGTAGGCATCAGTTTTTCTAATTTTCAAGTGAAAAATCCTGTATCTGGCATTTAAGCTTGTCTCTACGGGAAAACTAGATTTTTTTTGCCACAGAATAAAACTTCTGAATTACTGACAATGTAATACGAGACTTAACACTTGGCAAACATTTCTTTTGTGTTTTTTAATAGAAAGGGTAATGATGTCATGTTTTATGTTCTGCACTTTAATTCCACTGAACCTGAGCCATATCGTTACCATTTATTGGTATCTTCAGATAGTTTGGGGTCACAACTACTGCAAAATTTTAGTTATTTTAATGTCACTCTGTGAGCTCATGTCCTGTGTTAGGCAATGTAGGGTTATTGCATGGATTTCAGTGGAAGGCCATACAGGTTAATTCATGTTATACCAAATTCAGACAGACCATATCTCCGAGGTAAGAGAGCCAGTAAGACAAACATGGGACCAGAAATGGATATTAGCCCATGCTTCAAGGAAGTTCAAATAATACATGGAAACCTTTGGTGAGAGCACCAGACTTTCAGGGCATTTTGACTTGTCTCCATCAATAGACACAGTACATGAAAGATGAATCCAAAATGGGAATGGGTTTTGGACACTAATTTTGCTTGATGGAAAGCCTAGATTTTCTTCACTCAAGTTTTTGCTGTGAATAGAGGGAGAAGATACAGAGTATCACACTAAAAGAGGTTCTGCAAGGAATGCTTTCAAAGTTGCTTGACTTAAAAATGTTGACTGTCCATAACAAAGGCCTTCATCTAAAGGACTACTACTCTGTGAGACATGTGGTGGTGGTATTGTAGCTTTAGATGGCCCTCTCCAAATGCAGTACTTCTAGAAAATAGTTTTTAGGAATTATATTAAGTCCTTGAAATATGTTAGTGGGAGAGCATTATCATCATATTTTCATTTGCATAATAAATTTGAAACTTTTGAGGCCTTTTCCAGATATTTTAGGCTGTTTGAAATACATTGGTAGTATAGATTTACAATGGAAGCACACGTAATTGAAGAGTGATACTCTCCATTCAGAGAAGTACCCTGCCAAATTACTATTTGGTCTTCAATTTAATTTTTACTCACCTTGTTTTGATAAGCTGATGTTAAAATGGACTTTCTTAGGGGAAATGTTTCCCTCTGTTTCCTTTGCCTCGTGGTTGTTTGAATATAAGTGCTGAATCCATTTTAGAAAGTGCTTTGAAATGTCTCCTCTGTGTGAGAATTAGGTATGTGTATATACATTTCTGTGTTAGGGAACAGCAAGAAAATAGGCCAAGATCATTTTTTCTCCTCAGCTGACTTAAACTGAGCTTAGAAGAGCCACACAGTCTCTGTTCTTGGTGTTGCAGAAGACAGATGGAAGCCAAGACCATGCATAGCAGCACCCCAAAAAGGTGCTGTGTTCCCTCTGCAGTCCTTCTGCAAGGGTATGGCACAGGAGGACAGGGGGTAGGAGGTGAAATACGGAACAACAAGGTACCAGAGTTTGAGGGAGGAAGGGTAGAAGGATGATAACCATAAGCTGTTTGATTACAACTATTAACGCTTAGATTTTTTTGAGAATAGGGAAAAGATAATATAGTGTTCATGAGTGCTGGTGAGCTTCAGTCTTGCCTCTTTTTATTTACTTCATGAGTTGTGAAAAGTTGGAAGGATGGCAGTTCTGGCTACCAGCTAGATTCTTGGTTTCAGCTGTGGGGCTTTTTTTTCCCCTAAAAGTTCTAATAACAAAGTAGGTCTGTGTACATGTGCAGGTAAACCAGAGCTAACCTGCTACGCCTAAAATTAAGATAATACTGCTACTGGGAGATTCGTGACATTCTGCTTGAAGGAAATGGCCGTGTCCAGTTTTTAAAAGGCAGGGAACCATAATATGATACAAGATCATAGTAATTAGTAGGCAGGATTGCCAAGAGGATTAGTAAACAGAAGCATAAAAAAATCTCCCTTCTTTTGTTTGTCAAAGAGATGTACTTTCATGAAAGTTTTTGAAGATTGTTGATAATTACAGAGAGATTTAGTGTGGATAAGCTCTTGAAACTTCAAATGGAAATTGGAATCTTGTTGAATCCTGCTCATTCCTTCACCAACAGTACCTTCCCTGAGGTATTCAACATCTACTTTCTGTGTCTTGTTCATGTGTCCATTGGATTTGATACTAATGCTGCTACAATAAGATTGCCTGACCTGGGCATAAATATGAAATAAATCGAGAGCACTTGGTGTTACTAAGATTCTCATACTTGCCTCACTGGATTATGATCTGCTAATGTTGGGGAAAACTGGAAAACACAGTTATGTGTTGAGACAAATTTCTTAAATGAATGCCTGAAGAGGTGTGAATTGAGGTCGTACTTTAGAATGGCTTTGCTTTTAATTAGCATATTGGTTAGTTCCTAATAATTACAGCTTTTATGCAAGAGTCTTAAAGTTGCTGTATATTACATAAATTGATAAGCAGTAATAGAAGAAGGAAAGCTCTGAATAAGAAATGTGGACAAAAATAATATTATTCCCAAAGATGGTTTTATTTGTCAGTTTGCTAAGGTGTGTGCCTAGAGTCTTCTGCAGCCAAACCTTGCTTTTATTTGGACATCCAGTGTATGGACCAGTGATCTAACACATGTTCAGCCCTGTATACATTTGTTTGAATTCATGTTGGACCGATAGCAGAAACAGCTTGTTTTGATTCTTTCAGATAAAGCCACAAAGTTCAAAATAAAGTGGTATTTTTATTCCTTGGAATAAAATTATGCTTAAGCCTGAAGTTTTCCCATCACTTTAACTTGAAGTAGGTGGAGCTTGCTGCTGGAACAAGTGATATTTTCTTTTCCATAAGCTGCACGTTCCTGTGGCCTAGGTTTTGAAACAAATAACTGTTCTTATGGGGTAGATCCAGGCATTTTTGTGGCTGAAAAATAACACCACCAAAACAAAAAGTTCTCAGTCAGACCAGTTCCCTTATCCAGTTTGACGCTTGGAAAAATGAACATAAAGTGCCAGAGCAAGGGCACGCAGGGTGTTGAGCTGTTAGGGAGGTACTGCTCCTTTTGGTGGCAGGCTGTATTCATGTCAGGTTACAATGACTTTGAGCCAGAGCGTGAAATACTGGCATAGCTATATTGCTATAGAGGGAAACTGTAGATTGGCTAAAATGAAGCAGAAATTAAGGCTTTGCAGACCTGAGCACTGGCATGAGTTAAGTTTAAGCGTGTCTTGAAAATTCCGTGTTTGCAGTATGTTATTTTATACTTATAGTAGCATAGAGTACTTAAGATAATGGTGAAATATGTGTCTGAGAATTTAGCAAATGCTTTTCTAAGTGTCTCAAACGAAATATTAAGCAGTAGTACCTGAGATAGTGTGAATTTCTTGAGAGAGCAAAGAATCTCAACATGCTTTCCAAATACTAAATGATCAAAACTAAGATGGTATTTCTTGAGTGATACATTATCTACAGATTCTCCTGAGTATGTATGATTGATTATGACTGATTACAATCGATTATACATACTGCATGTGTAATATGGCCTTGAAGCAGTTTCTTTTCTGAAAATTGACTTTGCAGAAATACTGCTTTATTACTTATGCTTACAACCTGCGTGTATTCAAAAGCGTGTTTGTAATAGTGATAAAGTAACTTATGTATCAAAAATAAGATAGATTATTAAACTTCAAATACAGGGATAATCAGTTATGTCGCTACAAGCTCTACCAAAACAATTGAGTCATGTAAATCCCACATGAAGGCATAGCTTGAATGCCACTGGACTGCTGAAGGATCAGTAAGACCAGTGAGATAGAACAGAAATATTTTGGCTTGCATGTGGCTATGTCAGAAGAGAATTGAGCTTTTTTCTGTCATTCTGAATTTGGTAATCATTTGAAAATTATAAAAATCACAAAGAGCACGTTTAAAGCTGCTTCTCAGGCAGAAGTGCAGAATATTTGTATGTAGAGCAGTCTACTGAAAATTAAATTATTGTATAAACATGTCTATTACTCTTACTTTCTATGACAGTGTTTTCCATTGAAACAAAACATTTTCACACACACACACAATAGAAGCAGTAATTTCAAAAAGACTAGAGACAGTCCAGAAAGAGAGCTATGCAGTCCACAGTCTTTTTGCCTTCTAGAAGCCTGGTTAGAATGTCCTAGATAAAGTATTGAAGTACTAAGACTCCCATATATAAAATCAAGACATTGCAAGTCTTCTGTTACATTGTGATTATACATGTGATTTTTTTGTTTTGTTTTGGTTTTTTCCAAATAGAAAGTGTTTGACCTCTTCTAGACATTCATTTTTGATGTGTCTATTTTACAAACGTAATTTAATCTCTTAGTTACAACTGAGGCCATAAATTCTGTTTCACTGCCATAGTCTTACTAATGTTTTATTTTTTAAGGACGTTGTTTGGAAAGCAGAAGGAAAGTGAAATTTTTGCCTTTGCTTCTAATTGCTGAGATCTGAAACCTATTCTTAGAAAGGTTTTGGAAAACCAGTTTCCATTTGTAGTTGAGGACTGTTATCTCTTGCGGACAGCAACTGCAGACCTCTCCCAGCTTCTCTTTGTGTTTAGATGCCTCTCTGGAAAACAAAATATATTTGGCTGTTTTCTTAGTTGTTAAAAGAAAACATAGATATTAGTTAAACCATGTGCTACTTGTTGCCTTTCCTTAGTTTCACACCTGAAGAATTTTAGGGATACCGTATGAAATGACAAGAAGAGTGAGGACAATGGCAGCTTGGGATATTTCATTGATAAGGTGCTGCATTCCTATTTTAACATACTGGGAGAAGTTAGCAACATCATTGCTCTTCCTTTTATGAAACAGTTTGGGTTTGGTTTTTTCATCTCTGAAAAAAAGTTCAAGATACTTAGGTTTTCTTCAAGGTACTGATTGCACAGAGGAGCTTGCCTCGTTATGGGCTAAAAAAAGTTTTCAGGTAGCGGTAGCATATTTTCTGTTAAAAGGTTTGACAGTGTAACACAAAGGTGCAATAATTTAGAACACTTACAGTTTTGTACTACTAAGTTTATATGTAAATCAGCTGGATGATAAATATACCAGAAACTCCTGACATCTATAAACTCTCATGAGGTGTGAACTTAATGCCATGTAGTACTTCTGTAACTCTGGAGGAATAATTATGTTCTCTTCTGTTCCCACAAGTATGGTAGTTTTAATTGCATTGGATACCTGAAATAGCAGTATCCGTAGAAGAGTATACTGGAGTATATTATGGAGGTGTCCTGTCTATTATTGTCAACAGCTGCACTCTACACTAAGAAGCAATATAAAAAAAGTGTTATTCCATTCTCTTCTGGAAATGTCAGACAACTGAAATAATTTTAGCAGAGTTGTTTGAAGACTGACTGCTGAAGTTACATGGATTTCCTTGAGTTAAAGTTGCCCCTTTTTCTATGATTCAGAAGCCCAAGTTCTCTTTTTTTTTCTTTTTTTTTTCTTTCTTTTCCTGAGCTTGGGTAGTGTCAAAAATTTCAATGCATAAAGATTTATTGCTAAAATTGTAGAAGACTGAAAATTATAGCAGTGAAATCGTGATTGTAGTTTCAGCTCTTACCATACAAAAATATTTGGATGCATTTGACTTTATGAATTATCACCTTTACATTTACAGTTTCTTTATGGTGAATGGCGTGGCAATTGTAAACCAAAACTTTTTTCATACATTAAAAAATTGTTTCCTTCTGTCTTTGAAGGTTACAGAAAACAGATCAGACCTTGAAGATTTACATCTTTATGCAACTCCTCGGGAGCAACGGTTTCGTAGGTTTGCCAGTTTAGAATTTGAAGGACAGCTATATATGACTCCATATGACTTCATTCAGGCTGTCACAAATGATGAACCCAAACGTAAGCAGGAGTTTTATATTGATAAAATTGCTGGGGAAAATGCCAGTGGTATATGTTATTTTTCCATTTGCTTTTGATTACTACTTCTGTTTCTGCTGTGCTAAAAAGGTACTGCGTCGTCCACAATTTTATTTTTAATGGTATCCAAGAGCATACAACGAGTATCCTGACTGTTATTAGATTGTAAACATCTGTATACTAGTCATTAGTTAAACATTCTTGTCTTAGAGGTCACAGACAGCTCAACAGGCATGAAAGAGAAGTAGTTCATTTGTACCATTTCCGTTGACACAGTTACAGTTATGGTTTTCTTCTGAGCAGGCCAGTATTGCTGTAAAACTCTTGCCTCCTCCTCTGTATAGTTTCTGTGTAAATAGGCAGGCAAGATGTGAGTTCTCTAAATAATTTAGGATAACATGGTTTTGCAATTTTTGCCATCTTAAATTGTCATCTGCTATCGTGTTGGGGTTTTTTGCCCTACAGAGATTTTATAACCATATCATGGCTTTCTAAATAACATGGTTTGATAAGAGTTTCAGTCCCCCAGGGGATCCACTTTCTACACTTAAAAGTTGCCAGAGTTAGCACTATGTGTTAATTAAATTAATGAAAAATAAACTATCAACTTTAGTTCACTTATTGTAAAATTTTTGCTTTAAGTATCAAAGAGTGACTAAATAGTAAGGTGATCCATTTCTGATCTAGTTTGATTTCCTGGCCCTCAGGCTTGCAGTGCATTGGTAGCAGCACACAACTTCTGGGGAAAGTGAATATCTTTGCTCAGGTGTGACATGTATAATAACTCACCTTAGGTCTTTCTTCCTAAAGTCTACACCACAAAGCTAGTATAGAGAACAGTCAAAAGCAGCTAAAACAGTCAGAGGAGAGCTTAAAGCTCTGTGCAGATGTTAGATTTTTACCCTTTGTTCTCTTAACAGTGATAAAACAAGAGGAAAGAATTCAGCCATGGCACATCAGTGATCAAAACTTCTGTAACTTTTGAATAAAGATATAATCTCATTGTAACAGTGAAGACAGAAGATAAAGCTTAGATGGTGAAAACTTGCAAAACTTTGAAACTCTTACCAGAAAGCAAGTCTTCATTCTCTTTTTTTGCTCTGCAGTTAAAAAAGAGAGGAAGCAGATTCCGTATCACAGAAGTTAATACAAATACAGATCAGCACTTTATATCTACTTCCTCTACCCAGATCTCCAAGTCTTCTTTTTTTTGTTACTGTGGAATTGGGTTTCGCCATGTATGGTCATGAAGCAATTGTGCCATGTACTGGACATCAGTTAAACATTTTGTTTTAACTCCATTTTACAACAGTTTGACTGGTTTGACCACACTGTAGGTATGGTTTGCTATTAAGATTTTTCCATGCTAATGAAATTTATGCTTCCTTCTCTCTCACAGCAAGTATTCAGATTTTAAAAATCAAACCAAACCAAACCAAAAAGTGTTAAGCTCACAAGGACATTCTGTTCATCTCATGCCAAAGGAGAACAGATCTGGAGTTGATCAGGCACCCTTCTGAGTTCAGTGTAGCAAACCTTATTTGTATCAAAATCCTTCCTGTGCATCCAGTTCATCTCTGAGACTGAAAGCAAAACTAACCTGCATGTCCTTTAGTTTTATAGACTAGTATCAGAGATTACATGACTGAGATCATTATTTTAAGGGAGAGTGTAAGAGGCTGTAACAAAGTAGAAGTGGATGACTTCATTATAGTGGAAGTCATATTGTCTGGGACATTTGGACAGAAGGTTGAGAAGTAGGAATTAATAGATGAAGTAGGTGACCTTGCAGGTATTACCACTTCCAGCTTCTGATCTCTGACTGTTAATTTTAACCTTTGTACTGCAGCTTTGTCAAAGTACCGCTTTGTCTGTTTGGGCAAGTCTTAATTTTCTGTCTTGCTCTATGGAGGATAGCAAGTTTAAGGAAGGTATTTTTCTGAATAAAATAATATATTCTAAACATCGTCTTTTGTATTTTTGGATCATTTTGTAAATAAGTTACAACTTGTAAATAATTGTGTCCATTCATGTTGACATACTAGAGCATCTATATTTTGCAGGAAAAAAAAAAGAACATACATCTGGTTTTTTTTATGGATGAAGACTAGAAAGGTCTTGAGTTTTGTCAAAAAGCAAAAATGGTCTTTGAAGAGTAGTAATAGTAGCTCTTTATGTCTGCTTTATAGAAAAGCTAATAATACTAGACCTGAGTGAGATTTGTCATTCAGTGAATGCATCTATTGTGATTGATTTGCTCTGGAAATCTTGTAAACCCTACAAAAGTCAAGAGGGTGTTCACTTCCTTTTTTGATTAAACACTAGCTAATATGGTAAGAGTATATTTTCTTTTATAAAATGTGACTTTTGACTCCAGGCAGTTATTATAAAAAATATAAGATAAATGCTATAATTAATTTGTTGCTGCTGCCTTTTTGGTGCAGGCTTTCATTTGGGAAAATATAATATTTTTGACAGTCATGCTTGATACATTTTTATCATCTGAATATATGCTTATATATTTAGAAAGCCAGTTAAGAGAAGAGGAAATATATTTTGTTCTCTTTAGCTCTTAACTATGGCGCTTTTTTAGTTTTAGCCTAATACTGAGTTTTAGCCTAATACTGAGCTGTAAAAAGTATGTATATACACATAAATCTTCACTTGCTTGTCTAGAAATAAAACCTATGTATAATGTATGAGACTGGGAATTTGTCTGATTGGAAAGTTAGATATATTTGTTCCCCAAGTTTTTTATGGTAGGCATAAACATATATCAATTTGTATGGCAAATGAGGTTGTTTTGTTGGGTTTTACTTAGTATTTTGAGACATGAGTTTAATTGACATTAAAAAATCAAACTGAAAAGTATATGAAAATCTGTTGGCTCATGTTATGATGTTGCTTGATATAACTCCACCATACTTGGAGTGGGATTTGCGGACAGTCTTGGTGCTAACCTTTAGCAAGATGTAAAACTAAAATTTCAGTGAGTTTCTAACCATGAACTAATGAAAGACCATAGTGAGTAGCTTCTGTATTGTGATAATTATTTAATAGAGCATGGAGTTCATCATGAGGAAGGGATTTCTAATACCACAGCATGTTTTGCTCTATAAAAATGAGACTTTACCAACAAAATGTTATGGATTTGACCACATACTATTTTTCACAGTGCTTTATCTTAATATTGTATCTGAGCAAATGTTTGTCTTGAGAGGGTGGTGATGAACCTCAAGTTTTGATTCTTGGATGGTTGTGGACAACTGTTGTCGAATGCAAGTATTTTTTTCTGCTCCTGGAGTCTTTCATGTAAGGCGTTAGGAAAAAAGCATCTGCTTAGTCTTACTCATTATCAGTTTTCAGTGTTAACGAGCAGTTCCAGTTCTGTACCGGAGGCCCTCTTCAGTGCCTCTGTTAAAACTACTTACAAAAAATTGAGCCTGACAGAGGCAGTAGAGGGAGCATGAATCTGAGTTAGTAGGAATGGCTGAAGGGAGTCTTAGCACCTGGTGTAGTTTAAATGATTTTTTTCTGAATTTGCTTTAAAAGGTATGAGTAGTCCCTGAAGCAAGGGCCAGAATCCAGGTCTCCCTGCAATCTGCACTGTAATACTACTGCTACTAAATAATCGTTTCAGAATATTGATGCCACAGGTTAACATGAATGCCCCCTATTTCCTGTTTAACGTTTTACTGGTGTATTTTGGAGGTAGAAAGTCTTTTCTCTCACTGAAGCGGTGTTGGATTAAAAACTATACATCTGAATTGGTTCTTTGAAGTTAGGAGTTTAGCTATGTATTAAGCTAATTTTTTTTTTAATAACATAAAGAGAATTTTTTGGAACCAGGTTGAAGATTAGCCTTATGAAGTAGAGAAGATACCTTTTCTTTGGCTAGAAAACGCAGAGTATAGATGCAGTCTAATTTTTGTGACACCACATTGGCATAACTAAATTCTGTACATTCATAACTTTGTATTTTGTTGCAGGTGCTAAAAAGTGGCGATCCCTTTCAAAGCAGGTGGGCAATAATTCCTGTGCTGTCTTATAACCATAGATTTTTATACAGTTACCTTCTTTCATGATGTAAACTTAGAGTCACAGGAAAAAGAAGGGAGTTTTTAAATCTTTATTAAAAAAAAAAAAGAGAGAGACACTGATTTCTTCCTTTTTGTCACTTCAGACTCAGCTGAATCCAGAATCTCAAAGATACTTGAGCAGCTGTGCTTGTTATGTTGGATTTACTGACTTTCTCAAGCCTCTGCCAGTTCCTGCCTCAGCCCATATCTGACTGAGTTTCTTTAGTGTCTAAGTGTAACAGGTGTATCCAAAGCTGCTTGAAATACTCATGCCACTCTCTAACTTTTATGATGTTTAAGTGCCTCTATACTTTTTTTTTCCCCTTACATTTGTACAACTGCAAAAAGATTCTATCTGTATCTCTGTATTTTAAGTAAAGTACATTCATATTCATGGATGAAGTTTGCTTTAGTTCAGGTTGAGTGTTTTAAAAGAACAGTTGCTTGGAGCTTGTATGAAAACCTTACTGAAATCCAGGGGGACTTATCCTTGGCTTCAGTGAATATGGGCAGTGGTGAGTAATTTCAGCAACAAATAGGTTATATGTCTCTCTCCAGCTCTGCAAACACTTAGTATTCATGCAGATGAGCAATCCTTGGAATAATCATGTGTGCAAAATTTATAGATGTGCTTGAGTGCTTCCAAAGTCATTGTGGTAAACTGAAGTTAAATTAACTGATAGATTTGCATGCAGTTCCTTGTCTTTTATATTGATTTCCTAGCGTTTACTCATAATCTGGTAACTACTTCATTAAATATTTAAATATATACTTTTATCTTTTTTAAATCTTATTTTTAGGAACTGAATCAGATCCTTATGGAGACACCACCAGTTTGGAAAGGATCATCCAAACTTTTCCGTAATCTTAATGAGAAAGGTGGGGGATAAGAATTTATTTTCCTGAACCAAATTATCACTTGTATTGATTTATTGTGGCTAAAGTGATGTTGTACTTTAATCTGAGTCACATCTTCAAAAAGCTAAAAAGTGTTTGTTGCTTTCTACATTTTACAGCACGGAAAAGTTCTCTTTAGTCTCTACAGTGTTTTAATCATGCCATCTTGCAGCTAGCCTCTTTGAGTGAATTGGTGTCTTAGAGTTTGTTAAACTGGTGTTTGAGTGTTTCAAGTTCAGTTTGTTGTAATGAAGAATGATCTATAGATCATAGATAGAATAGTCTAATAAAGACACAATATCTCTTTTTTGAATAGGTTCAATGATGTGATTATTTTTAAAGACAGGAATGGTATCTTAAATCACTGAATAAGCATTTTCTTCACAACACAAAGAGATAGTTTCAGAAATGCTATATATCCCTTTAAATTCTGCAGATGAGGGATTTGATAGCTTTTAAAACTCACACTATTGGTAAAGGAAGAGCTATGAGCCACACTGCTGGTCTCCTCTTTTTTTTTTTTTCCTTTCTTAATAAACTATCACTTCAAAAACAAAAAACACAGAAAAAACCCTATGATGGCTTGTGTACAGACATTTAAAAGCTATTTATGAGAAATAATTCACATATTCCCTTGCTTATATTCAGAATGGCAAAGGTCTGGTGGAGTGTTTTAAGTATTTTTAAAAGCAGCCACAAGTACTTGCTATAAAATAAAGACACTTTATGAATGCTTAAAATATGCATGCCAACAACAAAATTCCAATCAAATGCGTGCATGTAATTGATGAATCTAATTCAAATGCAACTCAAATTTATTAAAGGAGTAAGTATACACCTACTCTCAGAGGAGGGTCCCAGGCTTAAATATCCAGTGCATAGAGGCGCTCACTTTTTTCCCTGAGTCTGCAGCCAGAACTCCAGAGAGGCAGAAACTGGCACATCTTTGCACTGTATTTCCTTGTTTTCCTTGCTCTAGGCTGCTTTCCATGTACTCAGAACAGCTGACTTTTGAAATATTAATTACATAAAAATTCAGCTTCAGAATCTGTTAAATCAATACATTATCAGTTTTAAAAAAACGTATCTGGATGTTGCCTATTAAATCTGTAATAAAATGTCTGCAACATGTGCAGTCTTGATTCAACAATATCTTACTCTAGTTTTCTGCCAGTGAAATTCTACAGAAGTTGACAGAATTAAGTGGAGTCAAAACTGGTGTAATAGACTGGTAAAATTAGTAATAAACTTTAGCACTGACATAGCTTTTCAGCATGCTTTATGAAAAAGTGAGTTCCGTTATCCCATTTTATAGATAATATAAGAGAAGATGATGGGTCTTATGACTGATAAGGTCATTCAGTAAGCCAGTTACAGGAATGGAAATAGAATTCGGGTCTCCTTAATTCTAATTTAGTGTTTATTTAGTACATGACACGAAAACTCCAAGATTAATTTACTCATTTTCTTTAAAACATGCACATTTTAATATGAAGCAAGTAGCGAAAGCCTATGTCCATTTATTTTGCCATAGATTCATTTAAATCAGATGAGCCACATAGATTTATGCCAGTTGTCCTTAAGTTTTATTTTTATGTTTTACCCTTGAGTGACCTCCCTTTCTTCTTTCTGATCTTAGTGTAAGTTTTTCTTTCTGTTCAATCATCATTTCAGAGCTTCTTTCCCATAACACTCAGAGCAATCAACCAGAACTATCTGTCTACAGCTACAATATACCCCTACAAACAAAAGGAGAGAATGCTTTCAAGGCCTTTTATATTGCTGTCTTGATACCTGTAATGGACTACTTGACAATTGCACTTTCTTCCTCCATTTTACAACAAAGAAGGTGTCATCAAACAAACAAAAATATATATTTACATTTATTGACTGGCTATTAAAGAATGTTTTACATCACTGAATGAGAACCTTTGAGGTATCTGATTTCTTGATAGCTGCTTGTCCAAACAGATTTCAAGCAGGCCTTTGAAAACTAATTTCTGCAAGCTGCTGTATAAAATCAAGAAGATAAAGCATAGAGCATGTGTTACTTAAATGCTTGCATTTAATCTTTGCTAATCTTCAGTGTGGAGCTATGTGTGAATGGAGGAAAAGCGTAGGTGGTATTAAAAATACTTAGTAGCCTTCCTTACTAGATCTACTAGCAGTAATAAAATCTTGGTTCTGAAGACTTAAATTTGCTCTTGGATCAGAGGTCGGAAAATATCTTTTTTTTCCATGATTGGAATGGAAGTTGGGAGGGCAGCGTTTCAGCTGGTAAAGGTTGAGGGGTTTAGTGATTCTTTCTAATATGTAATTTGGTTTCGAAGACAATTCCGTTAACTGTCTGTCTTTTGTATTGTCTTTATATTGCAGTCTCTGTGATATCTGTGGAGATCTCTGTGGTTGGTTATTTTTTCTTTTATGTTTGAGGACAGTAGACATTATTCCCTTGAAGGCGCTCCTCTTTCAGGACAGTTGGCTTTTAGGGAGGAGTATTGTATGATCAAAGGTTTTGGGAGGCATTTGAACAGATCCAAGAGAAATATAACTGAGACTTTCATATCTCAGCTATTCAAGAGGGCAGAAAGTCGCCCCTGAGTATTATTTCTGGACAGAATTAATTTAGAACTTTTTGTGCTGTAAATATTAGTAGAAAATGCCAAAGTTCCTTACTTTGGCAGTGTTGGAAGTGCTGATGTTAAATGTGTTCAAATAACTGTAAAATCCACATGAATGATACAATGTTTTGAGTTTTAATTCTACAGGTCTTTCAGTGAAAAAAACTCAGATGACTGTTTACATAGTTTGTCACATATTCAGTTAAGTCAGATTTTAGAAGATATTTAAACATCCAAAGATGTGGCTGTTTTTAGAAAAACTTTTGCACCTGACTTGGACTGAAATCAAGGAGACAGCCAGCAACTTTTGAAAATCCCAGCTGATAGACATCTTTACTCTCAGGCATCTAAATACTTTTTTTTTTACTCTTTTGAAATAGTCTGATATTGTGGACTGACTTAACACTTTTGGTTTTGGAGAACAGACAAAATCAATTTGTTAGAAATCAAGAACCGGTTCTGCTAGTTCAGCCTTGAAGATCATTAGAGCTAAGGGCTTTTGGGAGAGCTGCAAGTCATCGTTTTCAGTTCTTACTGAACTGTAAGATGCTTGTCTTCATTGGTACTGTGGGCATTCTGCAAGGTTCTCTCTTTACCCAAGAGCTAGAAAAGCAGAAGTACAGCTTATGATACCAGACATACTATTTGGATAATGACTTCAGCTCTAATTTAAATTTTGCCTTAATCACTTCTGAAGAGAAAAGGAAGTGCCATTCTACACTGTGATTGGCTTTTGACATCTAACAAAAGATGAAAAGCTTAGGACATATTCCTTACAGATTTTCTGAATGTAGAAGAGATAGTACAAATGTCTCTAGCAGGCTTTAAAAATATTTAACAAAATTTACACATTCATTTAGTAAGAGTTTTAATATAAATTTCAGGTGATGATTATGAAAATGTGCATATAAAGACAACTCAAAAGCCCAAATCTATGCTTTTGTAAGTAACATGAGGCCAGGTTTTCAATTTATATAGGACATGCACTTATAAAGCACGTATTAAAGTAAAGAACCATACTCAAATGGTACATATCAGGAGGGAGCACTATTAATGTTCTCAGAGTAAATGTTCTCATACTGTTAGAGAGTATTGTCGCGAATTATTGGTGGGGTTTTCGGAAAGAAAACCAAATAAATAATTTCTGTTAGCTTCTAAGAATCTAGCCAGCTTCTGTTTAATGAGCCATTCTCCACTGACTGTAATTGTTTATTTGCGGTATTTAATGTATTCCTCCCTTAAAATACTCAAAAAACAAACCCAAACAAAAAATCCCACCCCATAGATCAATATTTTAGACAAATAACTCATTGACCAGATTGAATACAGTCACATGCACAGAAGTATGAATGTACATGCACATGTACAAAAATTCTCCTTCTTATACATAGATTTAATATTTTCAAGTTTAGGATGTGAAGACAAAGTGAAACTAATATGGCATAACTTTTTTTTGTCTTCAGGTGTGATATCTTACACAGAATATTTATTCCTCTTATGTATTTTAACAAGTAAGTATTTTTACAGAAAAAAGCCCAAAAACTTCCTTAAAAATTTCTAAGCTCTGAATGTATTGCTGTACGTTACAATACTCCATTTTTTTTTTTCTTTCCCTCCCCCCCCCCACCCCCCCCCACATATCCCAATATGGAAAAAAATGTTGTCATGCATCTCTTTGTCCATTTGAACCTCTCCTGTCCTACTGGAATCTTGTGTTATGTTTTATTTAAGCGTTTTATTATCTGGAACACCTTTTACTGACTATTGAGAAAGTTGAGCCACACACTTCAACTAAACCCCAGTTAAAAGCTTAAATTTATTTTCTTCTTTGAAATTCCTACAAAATTTCTAGCTGAATTTACTGAAGTTCATAAAGGACATTGAATATAGGAAGAAGAGGAAGATATACATTATTACTGGTTTGTTTCACCTATTAGTGCATAATGGGTGACATCAATGAGACAAGGATAGAATATAAAATACAAAATCTGTCAAACTAAAGTAAATGTTTATTTATGTTAGAAAACACTAACAAAATTGAATACTTATTCTTCTACCACCTATAAAAACAACATAGAAGAACTTATAGCTAGAGTAAACTAAGCCTGATACAGACTTTGTTTTGATATTTTAAGAGGTGTTTTTGGGGAAGGAACGAAGTGTTTTACTTGTCTTTCCTTTGTATGTAATTTAAAAATTTCTATTGGATTCATTAGGTTTTTCTTCAGACATGATTTGGATTCTTACTGTGAATCAGAGCAGGAACTTCACCCTGAACCCTTACAATCCCTAACTGCTGGATTGATGGATATTCTTCCATCACTTCTTTGTTATCTGGACTAACTTTTGGCCATAATTCATCCATATTGCAAATCATTGAGTATCACCAAAATGTTGCCTAAAAGCTTCACTTACAGTTACCTTCAAAGTCCCCACATTTCAGAAATAATTTGAAATTCTAACCTGATTTCAAATTTCAATGACTCTAAGCATGTAAACAAGAAAATTCTGGGTCTCTTTCAACACATCATTTGTTTTGACCAGAAATTGCATCCTGTACCTTTTTTGCAAAACTTTTTAAAGTGTCTTTTAGAACAGTGTGTTTTCATAGAAAATTTATTTTCTATGAATTTGTGTTTTGTAACATAAAATAGACTCTAGTTATGAACTAACACTTTTAACTACCCAACCACCCATTACTGTGAGATATTTTTCTTTGATATTTCATATTCTATTTCTACTGTCTATTTCCCTTAATCTATGAATTTGTGAGCAGACCTTCTGTTTTCATAACATGGATAATACTGTTTTACAGATGTTATGATTTGCATTTACTATGTACACAAACGTACTCATTTAAATTAGTTGAGGATATGGCTTTTATAAACAGACACCAAATAATTTCAGAGAGTTTTATATTTGCTTTCTTTCCAAGCAAATAAATAATTGAATGGGGTTCTTTTGGCAGAGCCGCATGCAGGTTTTAGAATTGCTTTCAACATGTTTGATACTGATGGCAATGAGATGGTGGACAAAAAGGAATTCTTAGTGGTATGTATATTTTCAGTCTTTGAATATTTTGATGTAATCTTGAAATTAAATTTTTGTCTGGATTGACACTCATCATGATGTCAATAATCACGAGAACATGAGCTATTCTTCACTGAATATAGTTATTTGCCTTATTTAATGTAAATAGTAAATGTATGTAATGTAAATTGTAAATAGTATCTCCTTATTATATTGCATGGGTGTGTTGTATATAATGATTTTTGAAGCTTAATTCCGGTTTTTATTCTGGATCTTTTTAATTGCTACTACATTCACAGATAATTAGGCTATTAAAGTAATACTACTGTATCAACGGTCAGCAGAATTATTTAATTGCCATAATGATGGAGGGACTTGCGAAAGAATCTTTTCCTGGGAGACCACTTCACTTTGTCATTCATTCTGCTTATAATCCCAGGTGACCTGAAAATATTGACTGACATAATGTAACACTATCATCTCTTTTGGACAAGATTTGTGATGAAATAAAACGTACTGTACATATATCTAGTTCAGCCCGTGAAATCCGTATGCTGAAGCAATTTGTTAAGATGGGGTTCAGTGATTTCTTTTTAAGGAGAATATTCCCGATAGCAAAATTGACGTTGAGCTGAATAATTTTCATATGCTTTGGAACAGTTGGCAGGATATCTAGAACTTGACAGTAGTTTTTGTTACTTCAAAGGTTTTGTTACATTACAAAGCTGAATTACAGTATTTTTCAAAATAGAGCTTTACTCAGTTTATTGCTTGAAAAAAGCGGTTCTGTAAATTCTTCTTTCTAATTATTTAAGCAGAGAGTTTATTTTTCTTCTGGTTAGAAATTTAAACAGTTCTAAAAGGCCCAGACTTTGAAAGAAAAATTAGCTTATTTCACATGTCATTGAGATTTGTGTATTAAGAAGAATTTGGCACTTGAGAGAAAATCTTCAAAAATTCTTATATCATCCACTGTATTTTGATTTTGATCATGATTGCATCTTAAAATTCGAATACTTCACAAGTTTTCAGATGAGAGGATCCACTAAGTACAGAAGAATGATGCTTGCATTGACAAGTATAAAATTAGAAGGCCTTGGTACAAGAGGGCTATAAGAGATTTATGTTAATTTCATTTATTTTCTGATTTTAAAAGAAATGGGAGGAATGATTAATGCTATTCTAAATTAATGTCAGTGATGAAGTTAAAAATTTATACTTTTTTAACAAATCATGAAATGCAGAAGATTGCCCACTCATCATTAGGGCTTCTTATTTTACAATGACTACATGGCTTTACATTAACAAACTGCACAATACAGTATAAATCAGAGTTTTCTAAATTGGTAATGTCCATACGCAGCAGATGTCTGGGATTACACTGAAACATTCAGCTGTGGCAAACATAGTTTTTGACATTTCTTTAGAAATTAGCATTTAAAAGTTTGTTGTTAGTGGTTTAGACAAGCTTTCTAAAGACCACACAAGGCCTTTATTTTCTACTGAATAAGTACAGGCGATTAAGGGAATAAAAAACATTTAAAAGAATTAAATCAGATGTTTGTAAAAAAGATATTTGCAGAAGACATCAATTCTTCATAGATTTTTTGTGTAGTTGAGTTTTTAAATAAATACAGTAAATACATATGAGAAGCAGCCCACTGCCTTACTAAAGAAGATGAAACAAAATACAAAGAATGAAACAGACACACAGAATGGATTTAAGTGTCAGACCACTATTTATTTAAAATGAAGACACCCTAATTTCCTGTGTGCTGTTTCTTAATTGTTTTCAAGTCAAGTTATAAGGCTTGATTCAGATAAACTATGCTAACCTAAAGAAAACGGAAGCATGAAAGAAACTGTCCTCAACCCACTGAACTTCCCCCAATTCTTCTTTTCAAGGAAATGATACACAACCAAGTGAGTGAGATCTGAGGGACTTGTTTTCTGGTGGCATAGGTTAAGCAGAACAGGTCTCATTTATTTTGGAAGCTGTCACCACTTGCAAATTGTGGCATGCTGATCATTTTTTGTATTCAAAGACTAAATGTACACATATTTATTTTTGCCAGTTCCTAATAACCATCTCCTCCGGTCGGGGGAAAAAGCCAGCAAACATTGGATTAATTGGCCAAAGGAAAAATAGAAGAAGAAGGAAAAAAAAAAAAAAAGCTTTCTGAGTTCCATAAAAGAGAAAGTGGGGGAATAGACCAAAAACTTTTTAAAAAAAAAAAAAAAAAAGGCTTCCATTACAACAGCTAAGTGGGAGGAAATTGAAGCAGATAGAAGCAGGAGGCTTTGTCTTTCAGAAACTGATGCTGAAAATGAAATCAAATAAGTATATAAGGCGGGAAGCAAGGACAACATTTGGCTGTGGATATTGCATCTTTCTTTCTAACTATGCTTTTATAGTCCTCTTTACATCCTACTTTTTATTTGTTCTTTGTCATGGTCCCTGATAAAAATTTCTCCTTCTTATTCTTTTCCTCTTACCAGACTTAGAATCATTAAGGTTGGAAAAGACCTCTAAGATCATCGAGTCCAACCGTCAACCCAACACCACCATGTCCACTAAACCATGTCCCTAAGCGCCTCATCTACACGTCTTTTAAATACTTCCAGGGATGGTGACTCTACCACTTCCCTGGGCAGCCTGTTCCAAGGCCTGACCACTCTTTCAGTAAAGAAATTCTTCCTGATGTCCAGTCTAAACCTCCCCTGGCACAACTTGAGGCCATTTCCTCTTGTCCTATCGCTAGTTACTTCGGAGAAGAGACCGACACCCACCTCGCTACAACCTCCTTTCAGGTAGTTGTAGAGCGCGATGAGGTCTCCCTTCAGCCTCCTCTTCTCCAGGCTAAACAGCCCCAGTTCCCTCAGCCGCTCCTCATAAGACTTGATCTCTAGACCCTTCACCAGCCTCGTTGCCCTTCTCTGGACACGCTCCAGCACCTCAATGTCCTTCTTGGAGTGAGGGGCCCAAAACTGAACACAGTATTCGAGGTGCAGCCTCACCAGTACTGAGTACAGGGGCAAGATAGAAGAAAGAAAGGAGAATTTCCAAACATTAGATACACTGTTCTCCACCTATTATTGTATTTAACAAATTTGTATAGATTAAACCTGACCCTAACTCTGCTTGGTTACCATCTCAGTGACCCTTCAAAAGTTAGATCAAAACCGGTAAGTCAGAATGTTAGATCTGACTGAGAAAGACTAAAATAGATAGACAGGTAGGTAGATAGATAATGTCTGTGTAAATAAAAGTAAATATGAAAATAAAAGTTGATTCAGTGATGCTGCAGCTGTGATAGACCTGGCCCTAGAACATACACTTGGCATCTGTACTCAGCTTGCTTGGGTATGCATCATCTTCTGTGTGCCTGGAAGCAGGAGACAGTAAGTGTTGCCATTTAAACTATATCCAGCATTTGCAAAATACTTCTCCATTGATGCTACTATGACAGTAGCTATCATAAAATTGGAAGTATAGCTAATACTATTCAGTTTTGCAAATAAGGAGACTTTGAAGAGATTGATGTACGGATCACATGTTTTGTGATTCTTGAAGAGAAGAGTACGTGTAGTGCAGAGTTGAAAAATACTTAATTTTTCTGATAACAGCTTTAGTGTTTTTGTAAACTAATTCCATGGTGTTTGTGCTTTCCTCTTTGCTTATGTCATAGGGGTGAGGTCAGGGAACAGAAGGATTGTGTTCCCTTGTTACAGGAGATCTTGTTTTTGCTGCTTTCAGCAGTCAATCTCTTTATCCTATTTCAAACAATGTTCCTATGAAAGTACTCCTAGATCCTTTTCACATTCAGTTTTCTACTCACTGGTATCCTATAGCACTCCTTCTGAACAAAAGATCCATTTCCAGAAGTTTAGCAAATGCTTTAATGATGAATGCAACAGAATCCTATTCCCTTTGCCTCTGTGGGAGGGGAAATACATCCAAGGATGCATTGCTTTTTACCAATCTTTTTTGATTTTTCAATTACTGCCACTCTTCTCTCCTACTTGATGGCTTGTCACTTTAATTTTTACAAGGTATTTTCTTTCTATTTCTCTCTCTTCATTTACCTTTCTTCTTTCCACAGTTTTGGGTTGCAAACTGTGTAGTACTCTAGGCCATCCAGCTAAACGTCCTATCATGACTTCTTCCTTGTCAGCACAGGTTACAGTAATTTGTGCCTGTAGGTTTTCAAAAAATAAGAAAAAACATACCAAGGTCTGTAAATTGATCCCATACTAAAAAACAGATGCAGTGACACACACAATATTCTGGTCTGTATTTGCCTCATAGGCAATTCCAGAAAACAGTAGTCAATTTTGGAAATTCATAAAAGCGTTATTTATAAATGTGTTTGCTATTTAGTTGCTAAACACTGTATTCATTTATTTCACTGTTGTTATACCCCTACAGTAGACTTTGTGATCCCTTTGTCTTAGTCATCTGCCTCTCCGAAATATGGTATTCTGAAATTAAATTTGGAAAATTTGCTTGCAAAATTTATCACACACACATTATCTTTCACATTCCGATCCCTGGGGAGCTCTGTGTGCGTGTTACTACAGTATCAGGTTTTTATCAGACTTCTGGTAGGTAAAATGGGGTCTTTGAAACGACTGCCACAATTGCGTATTTGTGGTACCACTGTCTGTATGCTATGATGTTTGGTTCTGAAAATACCATATTCTAGATAGGACAAATTTGTCAGCCACAGTGTTTATGCTTTTTTCAGCCATTTTGAGATTAGCAAATGCTGCAAGTGGCAGTACAATATTTTCAGGTGCGATTTTTGAAAAGTTGAAGTTCACTGGTAGAGGTATAGATGGGATCATAGTTAATACTGTTCTGTCTCCTGTGAAGAGTAAACAAGGTGTCACTTTTTTCTAATGGTTTGGGAATATTAGTAAGTATTACTATAAATAAAACGATTTAAAGAATACAGATACTTACAAAGAAAGGTAAGTACAGACCATTTCTTAGTCTGAAGACTGTGGTTTCCAAAAATAAATATGTTTAATAATATCTGTATGTTTTAAATCTTGTATTTGAGGTTTTCTCAGAAGTCATGTTTAAAGCTCTTAATGTAGAGAAAGTTGTGAAAGGGGTATTTTGCAAGACCTGAAGGTATTCTTTGAACAGACTTGAAAAAAAACAGTACTTGATAAATTACTCTTGAGTAGTAGTTTGTTGCTGCTGAAGGGGAATGTTTCACCCCCACCAGGTGTTTCCACCCTTCCCTTGTGCCAGCAGGAGTAAGAACTGATCTGGTTGGAAACTAACAATATGAAAAAAAGATTGATCCAGCTGCCTGCATAGCCACACAGATACTAATTAGTACCTGACAAGAAAGGAGGTGGTGAAAAAGGCTGGAACTCCCCCTTTTTGGATAGGCTGGGTTGGCTAATATAAAGCTAAATAGGATGTTCTTAGTATTGTGCTCCCAAATAGAATTATCAGCCTTACTTTGCGGGAAAAATACTTCCTTTTTCCTTTCTGTGTGATGGTTAAAGTGACAGAAGGAACATGAAGGCATGAATATGAACAGTAAAGCATCATTGAAACACTGATATTTTAGTAAACAACTACATTTTAATACTGTTCACAGTGCTCCTCACAACAAATGATTGTTATGCATGTGAAGTAGCCTGAAAACTAAGTAAGAACAAAATGGTTTGTTTTTTAGCTACAAGAGATTTTCAGGAAAAAAAATGAGAAGAGAGAAAGAAAAGGAGATGAAGAAAAACGTGCAATGCTGGTAAGTAAAATTAGAATAGTTGCAGCTGGTAGTTGGTTTGTTTTCTTTGATGTAGGACAAAATTGTGCGTGTGTGTATATTTCACTAATTACTTTCAAATTTTTTTAAACAATAAATTCATATCATTAAAAGAATATGTATAACTATATAAAGAAAAAAGCAATATTTAGCCTAAACTGCAGTTATTGGGAAAAAAAAACTTTCAGTGGTCTATAGAAAGGAAAAATTAGTGTTTAAATATTCTATTACATATTATGACAGTAACATTGATTCCATTTGGAATCCATAAATGTAGGATAAGTGAATAGCAATGACCAGTGTTAACTGTCTATAAGAGTGAGAGATCTCAGTGGCAAGACCAAACTCTACTCCTGCTCTCATAACTATCGGAAACTGTTCATGTAGACATACTGATCCTGATGCTCGTTATTAACATAGTAGTTTTAAAATAGCTGATACTGTAAGTGAACTTGGATTTTATATTCAAATTTAATTTTTTAATTAAATACTGCTTGTGACCAATGCAAAATGTTTTTAGTTGTTTATATTATGTGAATAGATTTTTGTGGAATACTGAATACTCATTTAATGTCAAGTTTGCATTTCTTATGTGCATAAGAAGGGTAAGTCAGAAACAGACAAGTCTGTGGTGGCTTATCAGGAGGATGGCAGCAGCAACAGGAACTTATTTTACTGTTGGACAAGTAAAAATTAGGGACAAGTCTCTATCAAGCCCATGACAGAAAAAAACGTGTTCATTTGCGATTTGCATATTTATGGCAAGAATTCCTTATTATAAGAAACATTTTGACATATATGCAAAGCTTCTCATAGTGCCCATTATCCTTTTTGGACCATAGATGCTTGATCTCAGATCTTTGTCCCTGAAGCCATAGGAAGTTTGAATTTCAAGAATTAATACTTTTTAAACCTTCCCTGAGCATAAAAAGGGACCTTTTCTTCCAACCCAGAGAGACCTATCCTTCTCAGCTTTTCAAAACTGTATGTCAATTGTTGAATCTCTTACACACTGTTTATTCTGAACAAAGGAAACTTACACCCAAAAGAAGAGCTTTTGGAAAAAGTAAAGATTACGAAATGGAACGTTTCTCTTGAGAGTAATCTCTGCAACTCTGTACTTCTCTTTTGAAAATTTAAAGAATGAGATTGAAAATAAACCATTTTTTCTTCACTGACATTTTAAAAACAAACAAACAAACAAATCTAGTAATATATAAAATAAATATTTACTTGTCTTAACCTATTCTGTTGTCTTTATTTTTTTTTCCTTCTTTTGGCTTCATTCTGACATGTGATACTTGGCTTGGCCCGTTTTTGCTGTATGTCAGCGTCTTCAACTTTATGGATATCATACTTCTACTAACAGTGTATGTACTCTAATTATTTTCAATTTATGCAGTCTTCACCAGTGAGGTGAAATAATATGCTATAAGAAAATTTACTATATTTATCTTTTTCATCAAGTAAATTACTTCTGCTAATCAGTAAAAATGTGATGGATCTTTGCATAAAAGGTTGTGCATGCTTGTTGCATGCATTCTGAACCAGGCAAACCTACCAGGAGGAAAGATTGCTCTCTCTATTTATATAAAATGAAGGAGACTATTTTTAAGGGAAAGGACAAAGTATATCTTAAGAAATTATAGACTTGGTTTTAACTAACGTATTAAGTCATCCTGCATGAGTCATTTGATCCAGGTCTCTCTTGTCTCCTGGTGTATAATGTGAAGTAATAGTTAGTCAAATAAGAAGAAACCAGAAGAGAGCTTTTATATTTTTGTGCTTCACTTACAGAACAAATCAATAAGAAATTTCACTGCTGAACTAGAATAGAATTTTACAGAAAATAGTCCCTGTATTATGTAGGTGACAGTAAACTTATTTTCAATCATTTTTGAGGAGTGGGAGAGAGAGTCAGCAAGAGAGTCATCTGGGTTTTTGAATGTCTTCACCCTGATCTGATTAATTTTTGGATCACAGCAGAAGTAAAACTGTTGTAAAAAAAGTTTGATGTGATAGAAGAATTAAACTTGTTTTGGTATGATTATTGTGACATTCAAAGTGAGGGGCGGGAACCTAAAAGAATTAGATAACTAGTGAAATTAACAGTTTTAATTAGATAACTAGTGAAATTAACAGTTTTAAAGTGAAATTAAAGTTTTAAATGTTTCTTTATATAATCATTCACAGGAATGCAGAGATTTATTTCCTGTGAAGTTAGCACATACAATTTGGGCAGTATGCAGGAAGGAAGTCTGTTGAACGAAAAGGTGCAGTGACATGATGTAGATGCTGCAATGTTGTGAGAATAACGTAGTAGGAAGTGCAAGGCCTTATGATTCAATGGATTTTAGATCAGGCTTTACCGCAGTGAAAGGTGCAGTACAGTGGTTGCCATATTCCTGTGCTGCCTCCTATTTTAAATTGAAACCAAACTAGTTAGGCTGTCCTAGTCATATAATAGTTTTCAGCTTTAGCAAAAAAAATCTCCTTCTAGATGTGGTGCACTCCAGCCACATCCTAACTCTGTATCAAGATGATGCCCAGGTATGTAGATCTTTTCCTGCCCTCCTATGACCTGAATGGAGATCTCCATGCAAAGGATACTCAGATGTATAGCAATTCACAGTATCCAACAAATCCCCCACCCCAGAATATTGATATTTTTTATTTCTATTTCCCCTACTGAAACAAGAATTGTAGCAGCCTTTTCAGTTTCACTTGATGTCCTGGGGAGTTGAAGATACTCAAGAACAAGGAGATGCAGCCCTGAAAAGTCTGGGATAGTCCAAAGTGCTGCGTTGGGCCCTTTTCCTCACTTCATCCGTCAAAACAGTTCTAATTTTTTGAGAAATGTCAAGGTCTATAAGCCACAGGGTGCATACAGTGAAGTTTTAAATAGATTAAATATTTTTGTCTTTTCATTTCCATAGGTAATTCTTTCAAGTCATGTTCTGGTGCATACTGCAGCTATGTGTTAAGACTACTTCAGCATGTATTGCATGAGTGCTCTTACTAGCCAAATGCCAACCAGAACATGATAATTATGATGAGATGCATGTAAGGAAAATAAAATGTGCATGCCCAGAAATACTAATTCCGTTGGCTAAAATAAATCTCCAGCAAGAGAACAAATTCAGTGGTTACTTAAAATATACATTATTTTACAGATAAAGGATTGAGGTGTTGTTCATACATGACTCAGTAAATACCAAAGGGCTAAATAAGTGTAAGAGAGAAACTGAAGCCCTAAGGACCTAATCCTGTACACACTGAAGTAAACCAATTTCTTTGAGTTCAGCAATTTAGGACTGAGTGGAGTTATATATGAGAATACTGACGCTACAATGTAGGAACTGTTACTCCAAAATAAGAGAAAGATAAAACCAGAATTTTTCAAAAAGGAAACAAAAGTATAATATACATTAAGCATGGGTATAATTCCTGGTAGTTTGTCGTATTTCTTTGGTGACAATTTACAGAAAGAGCTGAGTTGAATTGGTTAGTAAAGAAAATACGTAATAGAACTTGTAGAAGCAGTACACAAGTGGAAAAAAATTTTAGATTATTTAGCATATTTCCTTTCAGCAAATATGTTGTGGTGTTCTGCAGCCAGACACACTTCATATTAAATATCTTAAAGCATTTTTATCTTTTGGGTTTTTTAAATTACATACTGACTTACTGCTGAAATATTGTTTCTGTAGTACTAAGATCATTATTTGTATGCGATGTAAATTTACATAATAATTTTTATACAGATGCATTTTTATAAACATGTAAAATATAGCTGAAGCAAATTAATACAGGATGGTCCCATAAGCACGGAGCCCCATTACATTGATAAGAGCTCTTAAATAATATCTTCACTCATGTAACTGTGTATCACTGCTGGATGTACTGCAAGTGTATTGAAGACCTGTTACCTGAGGAGATACTGTGCTGAAAAACATTAAGGGAAAATAGAAAAATAGAAATCATACTATATTTCAACTGTTTAAAGAATTAAATTTATATTTCTGTGATTGACATAATGTGGAATACATAGAGACAATAAACCTTCAACTGTGCAGTATTCTTTATGATAACAATGTGGTTTTACACATCGTACAGCAGTCACATCAGTGTAAATCTTTTAAGAGAACAGTATGTGCTGACTCAGAAAAAAATGGTTTTCGTTTGTAGTTAGAAGACTAAACTCATTCTGTCTTTGTCTTGCGTGCCCAGATAGACATGAGTGGGAAGCCCTGAAAGTAGAAGACCTAGTTTACATTGACTTCTGGAGAGAAAGGGGAAAATTCATTCAGTTGCAATAACCCTAACTGAGTTCAGATAGCCACCTGCTGTCTTTAGGATCACCTCCCCTAGATTCTTTGGCAGGGGGAGGGGGGGGGAAGAAATGTATTAGGTAGATCTTCCAAGACTAATTGCAAGATAAAGGAAGGCCTATTTTAATAAGGGAGGATTTTTCAGGCATCCAAAATGAAACATTTCAGAGCAAAAAGGTAAGCGTATTTTCCTTGGAGAGATTAAACAGTTATTTTCTATATAAACAAGGTAAGTTTGATCATCAGATGTGCATGGTGTTCTCTTGATAAGTATGTTACAGTTGAAGTTGAACGGTTTTTGCTTTTCTTTATTGTTGCAAGGATGTCATCCTGATTGTTAGATGAAATTAATTTTATATAACTAATTAGATGGTAGCATTTATATTTTGACCAATGGGAGAACAAATTTCATATCATAAGAATATAAATCAATATTTTTTGGCAAAAAAGAATTGTTGGGAAAAACAACAGCAAAATACTGAGTTTAGAGGACATTTTCATATGTACTTTTAATAAATATTTTCTATAAATTATTTTGTTTGGGAAAGTGGAGTCTGGTGATGCTTTTGGCACAGCCAAGGTATGAGTAATAAGCAAATAACTAACATACTAGTGTTACTTTGATGTACCAAGTGTCATGTAACTGGGTAGAAATTCTCTATGTAGAAGCAAGAGAATCAAGCCATGTTTTTGAAGATCAGTTGGAAAAGATTTTAAAGTCTGTAAGCCGCTGTTTTATTGTTCTTTGGTTTTCAAACAATTGTGCTTCTTGAAACTTCTGCAGGTTCTTAAAACAGAAGGAGAGGACGTTGTCCCCAGAAGCTATTGGGATACTTTGAGACGTAGCACAAGCCAAGCACTCTTTTCGGACCTTGCGGAGGTATAAGACAACCTCTGTCTCTGGTCCATAAACAGACTGCTATTTTATTTATTTATGTTCTGTTTGTTTTCCTATTTTATGCACCTTGTTTCTTTTCTTCCTCTTTTTTTTTTTTTAAAGCTGAAAGTTCTCAGATGAAATTGATTTGGTTCCATGCAGTGTGATAATTCAAAGTTGTCATTTCCAAGTAAAAGCGAAGTTACCTTTTGAAAGAGTTGGAAGATCGAGTCCTCTTCATTCCTTATTGTAGAAAACATTTTCTGATACTAATAGTGACAATATTGCACAGTTCAGGAAACCTTTGTCATTGTCATTTAGCCTTGGTCCAGTGATGTGACAACTTTAATGAGAGTTGCAGCCCTTTAAGCTTGTAATGTTTAGGTCCTTAATGTGCTTTTTCTGTATGTTATCAAAGCTTATCTTCATGAAAACAGTTTCACGCAAAGATTGTTTTAATTGTTCGATTGAACCAGAAATGTTTTAAGGTAACCAAAACAGTCTTTTTGAATATTACACGATCATTGTGGAGGACTAGCAATATCACTGTGCTGTGAAATTAATTTCCATCGTTCTTTAAATTCTAGTCAGATTCTTGTTTCATGATGAGCTTTCAGACAATTGAGTACGACATTTATTTGTACTGATCATTTAAGAGGGTTAGAAAACTAGATCATTTAGGCTTTTCTGTGCCCCATACAGTGAGGGTGATTGCTCTGCTGGTTGTGGCATTAAAGGACATACAGCAACTCCCCACTGACTCTCTGGTCTCAAGTCCCATGCTTCATAAGCAGGATCATAATGAGAAAAGAACATGGAACTGAAACGGACCTCCAGGGTAAAACAATCTTTTTCTTTGCTTCATAAGCAATGTGTGCTCTATATTAAAAGTAATTAGTGTTTTGTCCCTGCTGTTCCTCTGCAGAAGCTATTGAATAACCTGAGGTCTTGGGTGGACTTTTTCTAATTTCCAGGCTAAATTTACTCATAGTCCCTTTATACCAGTCTGTTGTCCCTTAATTTTCATAGGGCTTTTTCTTCTTTAGTGTTAATCTTCTTACTCATGGTTATGTTTATAAATGCAGTCATAGCCCACAATTTTAATTATCGTAGGCTAAACAAAATGAGGTCTTTGATTCTTTTCTTAAGGTAGAACCTACATTTCCCAGATATCAAATATGCCTTCTCTGTACCTCTGTCAGCCTGAGTTCATTTGCCTTTAAACAAAACAAAATACAGTGTTACAGAACTGAGTTTTAGACCAATATTTATAGCAATATTCATAGTAATAATACATTTGTAGTAATCCTGCAATAAAACAGTATACCCAGCCTTTCTTTTCTTCCTTTTCAATTGATGAGCTCCTGAGCTGTTAGTCCAGTTCTTAGTCCTTATTTTTCCACCAAATTTTAAAGCCCAGAACATCAGCGTTCGTGTCTAGTCAGCTAAGGGAGACATAGAGGGGAGAGGGCTGCTCTTTTCATTGGCTATTTAAGGAGCTTGGGGCACTGAGTTTTCTGAATTAACTGTCATCTTAATCTACAGTTAGCTGGAATGAATTCAGTCCCAAGTAGAGATGGACTTAAGTTTGGCAATCTCTACATGCCTTTAATTTGAAGAGAGAGAGATTTTTTACATCTGATGCGTCAGGCTAGTATCTGTGACCTACAATGTAACTGAAGCTTAACAGCAGCTATGTTAAACATTGACTTAAATTGTCTGTAAAATGTATTAAAAGTCTCTCTGCTCAGTTTTAATTCATTTTATGAAAAAGATTTTATATCTTTCATTTACTCCACTGAGAATTTCCCACTTCTCACCATAATCATCTTTATCTTGTTTGGTTTAAGTTTGAGCCGGCTGGCTTTCATCCATATGCTTATCCCTCCCAGGTACTCTCGCATATGAATGATATTATAGCTATCTGCACTAAGAAAATGGCATAAAACTAGGTGACACTGGAGTCTGTGTTTTTTCATAGCCTTTTGAGAAGGCCTTGTGTAAGTTGAAAAGGAGAGTAAATAAGGTTCGTTGTTACGAGAATCAACTTACAAGATCTCTTTGGGGGGAAAAAGAAGTTACTCATCACATCCAGTTTCTTTCTAGGGCAGTTTACAGTATTGTTTCTCTATTCCTAATTTAAAGCAACTACACCATCCTGTTGGAATATGCCATTTACCACTGAGTTCAGTTTGTGGGTTTATTCTTAAATTACTAAATGAAACTGGAAATCACTATTGAAAAATCAAGGACTTGCAGTAAGAAAGCTCTTACTAACTCAAAGCATAATATGCATACTTCATTCTCAGAATATGTTGCTACAAGTGGACCATTGCTCATGAGTTTAGCTTACTTTTAGTTGACCCTCTTTAATCAAAAGCTTGAAATGAATCTTGCAGAATGTAAAAAAAATAGATTTGCTGCTCTTCAGGTTAGGAAATTGAGAGGAAAAAATGCTGCCATTATGCAGCAAGCCAATAATGTGACTGAAACACTTGTCTCTCCTGTTTTGTCTCTTTACCTGTATTTGTATTGCAGTTAGTATAAAGGTAAAGAGAAGCGAGGCAGGTTTTTATTCTCATTTAAAAGACTTCAAAATATATTAGATCAAAATAGAGTCTCTCATTTGTATGTATGGAAACAGGTGCGGTCATTGCATTTTCACTGATCTAAAATACAAAATTAATTTTATTATGAAAAATAAATAAGAGTTTTAAATGAGTAAGGCTTTTGTTTTTATCCTTACCCCTTAAGAGAGAGAATTTATATAATGCTCTCAATGCAGAAGGAGCACAGGAATAGTTTTCGGTTGCCTGCAATTCTGCAGAAAAGCATACTGGGTTGAGTTTCTGGGGTGAGGTTTTTGTTTGGGGTTTTTTCATTTAATGAGGCTGACCATATGGGAATTGTGAAAAGACTTACAGATTGTATTTTTTTAAATGGTTCTTTAGATATGGATGAATGCAACCTAAGTCTAAGGTTTTGAAATGTTTTTGCAAGATGAAAGGCTGTAATTTAACATTTGATATCTTTTCAGTGTACTTAAGGGAAATTGTTTGAATGTGCTTAGGGATTTAATTGCTTAAAAGAAATAAGAAATCAGGGTATCTGCATTTCAGTATATTGTGTCCTGTAGTGGAGGATAACAATATTAAAAGACAAATAGTGATTACTTTTCTGAATTAGTTTGCTCACTTGAAGAGCAGAGCTGTCTTAATTGAAGGACATGAAATATCTCTCTACCTATATATACACTATGTCATCTTATTTCTCCCTGGAGAAGAATATGAGAATAAAGAGGAAGCTAGAGTACATGAAATACAATCTTGAGAATCCTAAACTGATTATACTAAAGTACAGAAAAGTCTCTCTCATTTCTTTAGTTCTTGGATGTTGAAAGGAAAGGATTTGTGTTGTTATTGCCTCATGTTTTTCCTTGTTGTTGATACATAAATACTCTTAATGGGTATTGCATTTTACATTTTTTTAATGAATCAGTATGTAAATTTGAAATTAATATAGTATATTTCAGAGAATGTAGATATGAAACGGTTTTTCGTGGTACATGATTTTGAACTACTGCATACTGTTCAAAATTTCTTCCTAGTTTCTTCATTTAGAGTTTCTCCATCTGTTATAAATTTATAGCCTCTTCAGTTTATTTCATAAAGTCAGACTTAAAGGACTCTGAGTGCAGCTTGAAGGTTTGTATATGCAGATCTTTATAGATCTGTATAAACAGTTTTCTATACTTACAGTAAATCCCATGGGTTTATAATATTTCATTTTGCTGATAAATTAGTACTGTTACATCTCCCAAATACTTACTAGGTTTCTGTACTGTGTATTCTGTTTTGTACTTTAACAGTAGAGTCAGCAGGCACACTTCCACAAAAATACGGTGTTGCTGATGGGTGGTAGCTTGCCTAGGAAGAGCAGAGACTACTGGCTCCCACTCTTTGTTTTTCCTAAGATCTTGTCTTTGCAAGTAAAATGAGAGCTTGGACAGAAGGTTCTCCCTAGGCAGGTGCAGCAAGGAGACTAAATATGTTACTGATTTAATTTCAAATGTTGGCAGTTGCGCGTTAATGCCAGAAGGACATTGCCATGGTGGAATACTATGGCTTATTTAAGAGCCTTATTATTTTTCTAGCTCTTCAGTATATCAAGAGTTTCTTTGTAAAAGAGGTAAAATCAATGCACGTACACGACAGGTAAGGGTAATGAATATGTAGTAAAAAAGTGGAATGTTGCACAATAACTATACACTGATGATAGTTACTTCTGTTTATATACGTGTCTTCCTATTTACAACTCTTGCTATTACGAATTATCAAAATTAGTTGGTTTAAGTATTGTAATTCTGTGCCTTCAAATTCGGTAGTTATTTATTAAGGAGAAGGTATTAGTACAGTTCAAAGATTCCTGTCTGATGCAGAGACCACACCTGTTCACTCAGTAGATGAGGAACATTCTTAAGAGAATGAGTCAAAATATTACTTCATTATTTCAAAATTTCTTAAAATTCTGTTGTTTTAAATATATTTGGGCAATAAAATTTAAACTGTAGTCATCTGCTACTTACAGAAAAGAATCATATAAAGTACACCTGACTGATGTGAGTGGTTTTGGAATACAATCCCATACTTAATAATTCTGAAATATAAAATAAGACTATATGAAATAACTTTCTTTAATTTCGTTGTAGTTGCATAGTAGAAGGGAAAGAAGATTGTGTACAAAGGGAGTTATTTTTATGGTTTACCTCAACTGACTAGAACATTTTTTTTTCTCAAGGGTTTCTGGTTTTATTTTTCCTGCTTTTTCCCCCTTCATTGCAGCTTCCATTATATTATATTGTTGTTTTAAGTGTTTTCTACTAAATGCAATTAACAGCCTAATGCTATTTTGTGTGAAAATTGCATGACTAAATTAATTTAATGGATTTTAATACTAAACTCTTTTTTGAGACTGTGAACATAAAATAAACTCTTTTAATAGAAGGGTTTATTGTGATGATAGGCATTCTCAGATTATACTTCTGTAACTGATCAATCATGGCATTTAATTTTTTTTATTCTAATATTTAAGCGTGCTGATGATATTTCAAGTTCACTGTCAGATACTACACTGCTTGTACACTTTTTCGGCAAGAAAGGAAAAGCTGAACTGAACTTTGAAGATTTTTATAGGTAAGTCTCAACTTTATTAATTCCTTGTAAAAAAAATACTTGCATGCTTGTTATAATTAATGTGTATTGAATTATTATACACATAGTTTATGCAGACATGTATATAAGGTTTATGTTCCCTTTGTGTGTGTTACATATACGAAGAGCAAAATAAAACAATAAGTGGACCAACAATAAAAAGTCCTGTCTATTGCTGCATTTGCAAATTTTGTTAGCAATTGTGCACGTAGTTGGTTTAGGGTAGAGAGGTTATACCCCAACCCTGTCTTTATTGGTACGTAGGAATTTTTTTCTTGGTTTTGAATTCCCCTTCCCCCCCGCCCCAATTGTCAGTGCTTTAAAAAAAACTTTATGTGTATCTCTGCTCTTAGGGACATATTTAAATGTAAAGATTTTTCTGAAGATATCATGTAGGCACCTTAGAACAAGCTTCTGAGAAAAAGTGAAAACACAGTGGAAGCTATTGGCTTACTTATTCCACCAGTTAAAATAGAATTTAAAAATATAGGGAGAGTGCCATAAAAACAGAGCCGTAAAACTGTATGTTTCTCTGTGATTGAAAGAGATACAGTGTTTGGGTTTTGTTTCCTTAGTAAATACTCCCAATACCTATTGTCTTTATAGTTATCACTTAACTGTGCATTCTAATCAATCAGATGTTTGCAAAATATTTTGCCTTAAAATTACGTATGTCATGAAAATTATTCAGTATTTCACATAATATAAAAACTGTGTCATCAAGTGAAATCATGATGTGAGTTCAAAACAAGAACCAGAAAAGAAGGTACTTTTTCAAAAGGCATCTAGTTAAAATGTCTGTCTATTGCTGTAAGATGTTGTGAATGCTAAAGAGGGCAAAACCTAGTAGAGATATTCATGAAAGAGGGATCCATCAAGTTTTATGCAACACTACTTTACCAGCTCAAAAAATCATTAAACTATGGATTGGTGAGGGAAATACTATTGTATGTTTACCTTGCACTTATACTTTTGCGTAGACATCCTTTTGATTTGAGCTCCTCATAGTTCTTAGAGGTCAAGTTATATCTTATGAAGGATTGTTGCAGGCAATGTCTACTGGATGGAAACTCTTGGGAGGCTGTAACAGGGAAGTGGTACAGGTTGTGGTTGACAATCACATGAACATGAGCTCCCAGTGCAGTACTGGGACCAGAGAGCTAATTTCATCTTTGGTTGTATAACTAGGACATCAAGCAGAATCAGGGAAGTTATATTTCCTTTTTATATATAGCTGGTTTTACACTTTATCGAGTTTTGGTGTCCAGAATATACTAAATATGTTGTTAAGTTGGGAAGAGTTTATAGAAATATCATAAGAATAGTGAAGTATTAAAAAAAAAAAAGGTTAGATTGAAAGGCTGCAAGAGCTCATCATACTTAGCTTGTTAAAAAGAGAAAGGTAAGGTTTAATTGCAATCTGTAAGTAACTATATGAGGAATAAATTTTGGGAATTCATTTAGTACCATGATGGAATTTTCAGTCTAGCATATAAAAATAAAGATCAGTGACCCACTGAAGAAGAAAATTAAGCAAACGCAAACTAGAATTAGAAATGTAAGTATTAAGTCATTTTAATCCTTACTAAAACACTTCATCTGTGAGTTAAGATTGTTGTATTGATTAGAAAAAATGTCAACATAGGTAAGGGATTTAGCAAATTTACCATCAGCGCTACGAAAAGGGAACTGATTTGTATAATGCTATTTGGCTTTATATTCTACCGAGTCTTCCAAGGACATGAATAGTAGGAATATAAAGTATTACTATTTCTTCATATTTATGTTTGTGCTTTAGATTTATGGATAACCTACAAACTGAAGTTCTAGAGATAGAATTCCTTTCCTACTCTAACGGGATGAATACCATCAGTGAGGAAGACTTTGCCCATATTCTTCTGAGGTATACAAATGTGGAAAATACATCAAGTTACCTGGAAAACATGCGCTGCAGGATTCCTGAAGAAAAGGTAATTGTTTAACTAGGACAGCAGTGGGCCACAGCATCCAGTCCCAGTGTCATCAAGATAAAAACATAGCCTTGTTGGACTGAATGAGATTCTGTCACTGAATTAATTAGCACAAGGATTTTATTTTGATCGTAAGCTCTGTCTCATGTTTTTCAGATTACTTGCTGAATAGAATGTAGAAGAGTAAATAGCAGAGAATTATGTTCTATAGGATTTAGCTAGTAATATTTTTGAAGTTCAGATAACAAAGCTTTGTATTACATGAAAATTCAGTTTAAACAGCAAAAACCATAAGACTTGAAAAAGAACAAATTTTTAGCAATGAGGCATTAAAAAACCTGGTTTTTTCTTCTTTTTTGCACTGCCACTGGAATAGCATCTTTTCAGAAATAACATTGACAGCCTTTATCTAGTTGTTTTATAGTCTTAATTATGGATCACTTGTATATAATTATTGATGGGTATGTGGTTCTTACTAATGGCTGAAGAGAGAAAAGATAATAAAAACAGTAAAGGTCATGAGGTGATAGTCCTTCATTTCTTTAACAACAAATGTGTTGTCAGAAGTGTATCTGAGAGAAATGTAGTGGCAACTATGCATCAACGGTAATCGATAGGGTAATGTTAAAAGTAGCCCTTCAAATAAGGGATGTTTTGGATATACTACTTCTGTTTGTGTTTACAGAAGGAGATTAGATGAATCTGTCCTAGAAATCTAACTCTTTCAATAGCTATATATTTTGATAGCATTGACAGCAGAGCTTGTGAAGAAAAGTAATAAATCAGTTTGGACAGTTTCTTGGTGTTTTTTTTTATTTGAGAAATTACATTGTAATTTCAGAACAGAATAAGATCAGTCAGCTGACCTGATAGAAGCATACTCCAAAAATCAACAGTTTTCTGTTCAAATATCTGGATTACCTGATTCTTCCTGTAGTTGTACAGCAATTAGATCCACTGAGAGATAAAAATAGCTGGGGAGTGGAAAGAGAAAGCAGGGCTGTCTCTTTTGCACCAGATTAGGTGTAAGATGAAGCTGTAAGATTGGGATCAGAGTCGCTGCTCACTGACCCTTTCTGAGTTCCTTGTCTAGCCGCCGAGGCGCTCAGTTCTAACTACTCTAAAAGGTCTGTGCATCTTTCAATATTCATAGCCAAGACAGTGCAACAGAAATGGTATAAAGCTCTTTTTCCATGGTTCCCAGATGTTTTTTGTTTAGGGTGAAATCAAGATTTCCATATATATGGAAATCTGAAAAAAAATCACTTTGAAACTTGTATAACAACGATATAAGTATCCCTTGGGTAACTGAAAAATAATGACAGTCGTAGGTATAGAGAAATACTTCTTTGAATGGCAAAGGTGAAGTTGATTAAGTAAATATAAATACAGACACTTTCTTGTAAACACAAGGAAGTATTCTTTGAAGTTCATCTCTAAGTCTTCCAATGCCACTGTTCTGATAGCAAGTCTTTCACAGTAGTTTCCTCTTCTGATCTCTGATGGGACCATCAGCTAAGGAAAACTTCCACTTAGAAAGCTGTGTCATTCAGTTACAGTTTGCTTATGCTGTGTTCTGGGAATATCCTGACGCTTGACCAGTGCCATATGTATGTCATATGCTATACCTCCATTAAGTAAAACAAGACATTGCCATTTTCCATAGCTCCGTATCACTGGCTTGGTAAATGTGCTGTCAGTACAGTGGAAAAAGTAAATCCCTGTGACATCTCTTGTGCTGGCCACAGGCTTTTGAGAATGGGACTTTGCCTCTTATTGCCATGGAGGCATTGTTCATATGTTTGCACTTTTTTACACTTGTAATAACATTATAACTTGAAAATTATAAAATGTACTCTCTATTTTATTACAGTGATACACTAATACAAACCAGAGGATTCCATTTAGAAGAAAAATGAGTCTAGCCTGTAAAGTAATAGGCAGCTCTCTCACAGTTGGCAATGTTAATCTTTCATGGCACTGTATGTAGAAGCCTCTAAAGCAACATGATGATCATTTGGTGTACTGTAGTCATGTTAAAATGTTCAATGGGCATGCTGCCTGCTCACAGGATGTTTTCCTCCTTTGACTAACTAGATGCCAAGCAGTGATTCATTTAAGTTGGCATCTTGAATTACTACAAATAGCAGCTCCTAAAGAAAGTCTATGCATTTTTAACAGCATTGGTGCATTAATATAACAGTTTTCTTTGCTGTAGTAAAATACAATCTGTCCAAATAAATAAAAAAGTTAGTTTCCTTTTACATAGAAAATAAATAGTTTCAGTAGGAAACTTCCGGGATATCTACACGTAGATAACTTCCTATGTCAAAATGCAAAACAATGGCAAATACAAAATGTTATTACAGTTACCAGTTGAACAAATATGGTCCTAGGAAAGGAGAGAGACAGTAGAATGCTGTATGCCCAACTCTCCTTGAGTATCATTTTGCCTGCCCTTCTGCCTCTTTTGTGTCCTTTGCTGTTTTTCCTTGAGAGAAAATAAACATGTATGATTGCAGATAATTTCAGCAGAAATTGTAGAACTCTTAAATGAAGCCAGATATTTTTCTCATTGGTAAAATTTTGTAAAGTATGCACATCTCAGCCATGGGCTGCAGGTGTGGCTTCTTTATCTCCCTGCTTCATCCCCAGTGTCAACTCATGGCAGCAGTTTTCATCTCAACTGGAAACACAGAAGCTGCAAAAAGGCTTGTTTGTAGACCAGTGGTTCTCAGCCTTACCTGTGGAAGGGCTACTTTCCCTCTAGACTGATCATCTCCTCTCTAGTTACATGGAAAGAGTCAGCATTTTTGCAGTAGCCTGACCTCTTACAGTATCTCCCACATTCAGAATCTTTACAGTCAAATTGGTGCAAATAAAGGGTTTTTAAAAATCATTGTGAACCAAAAATGTCAGCTCAAAACTTTGATGGCCATTTTCTATTATTGCTATTTTGCCATAGTACCTGAGGGTCCTAGCTGGGGACTGAAGTTCCACCGATCTAGGTATTTCACAAATATGTGACAAAATTATTCCAGTCCCAGAGAGTTTTCAGTCTAAACAGAGTGCAAGAAACAGAACTTGGACATAAACTGTTAGATATCAAATGCAACGAAACAAGAAGACAGTATTGGTTAGTATTAGTAAATTAAGCTTTTAAGATAAAAATTTAAAGGAGAGTAAGGAGGTGGTTCTGCTTGTGCCTATGAGAGTTTCCTCCCAATTGCAAAGGATGAAACAGAGAACAGATATGCTTGTTGAGAAAAGCAATTCATCTGGAGACGGGTCAAGCTCTCCAATCAAACAGTTTATAAATCTTAGCTAGAGCTTAGGTGGGATCACTTAAGCAGTGGTTTACATCTCAAGTGGGTGGAGGCCTATTAAAGTCTTTTATTTTAACAATATTATGTCGCTGTCCACATTTACCACATTACTTGCTGTCTCATATGGGTTTATGCCCAACCTCTGCCATTTTCTCCTCTGCCACACCACACATAATGACTATGTATATCTTCAAGGAGAGATGTAGGTCAAGATTTTAGTTGGAACAGAAAGGCTCACAGGTCATTCTATTGTCTTCAAGTTTATTTTCAAAGAGAAGTAGTTAAATAGGATAAAAGAATAAAAGCAGGCAGAAGAATAGCCAGGAATGATAGTTAAAGGAGGCCAGGGAGATAAAGGTTTGACGAAGAATGCCATCCCATGTTCAGAATGGCTGACAGACCGTGGAGAATCAGATATAGGCAATGGTCCTGGCTTAATTCAAAGTCTCTGTTTAAGGTCTCTTTCAAAATTGATTTAGAAGTAGTTTACTGGGTCTTTGGATTTGTAGCTAAAATGAGAGAAAAGCAGAACAAATATCATAAGGAAAGAAGAAAATACAAGCTCTTTTAACAACAGCACTTTCAGAGAAACTTTCACAGAAGAGATTCTGAAGTCTAGTCAAAATGTAAAAGATTTTTTTAAAAGCTGGACAAACCCTGCAATACTTGATACTTGGAGTATCATCTGAAGAGACCTAGGTGTCTAAATCTGGATATGTAAAAACCTTCACCTTAAAGTACAGAGCTTAAGTTAGATCATAACATGTATTTATGATTCAGTGTATCTATGTGAGCCCACACACTCACATATATACAATAGCGGTTTGCAGGTTTTCAGTAGTAAACATATTCCAATATACAAACCTGGACTCTTATTCTCAATATTAACTGCCATATCGTAATAATCCTGGAATTCTTAAAGATTGCCTTAAGCAATGGAACAATATTTTTGACTGCTTTTTGGGTGAGAATTGCTAACCATTGCAGTGGCAAAGAGGAAAGACATCTTGTATTCCTCAGGAGACTCCAATTCTTTACTTTATTGACTTTCAGTACAAATCTCTTTTTTTTTCAATGTAGTATCTATTCTTAAACGAAGTAGACATATGTAACAGCAAGGTTTATTTAGAATCATAGAATCATAG
>NW_009208430.1:0-3572 GCF_000690835.1 Fulmarus glacialis
GCTCCACTTCGCCGCCGGTGGGTACCGGGACTGGGGAGGGGCCGGGGCCGGTCCGGCCTCTCATTCCCGGAGAGGGCAGTGACAGCGAGTGCGTCGGGACAGGGAGGGTGCACCTCCCGACCTGGCTTCCCAGGAGTAGCTTCCCTGGCTTCGGGGATGGACCTCCAGCGTCGCGGTGGGTCAGGAGAATTCGAGCGTAAGCTGAGAGGAGGAGTGTGAGCACACCTCCCCGGCGGCGTTTCGCTGCGGATTGTGGGGAGATGGCTGATAAATCGCCTTTTTTTCCTCATAAAATGGAAGAAGATGCTTCCTTTGGGTGAAACGAGTGGGAGAGGAGATCCTGGAGGCGTAAGGGAGGCTGTATGATCTAAAAGTGCAGACGTTTTTCTCTGTATTTGGCAAATAGGCTGCAAACTTGTGTGCATGTGTTTAGGAAGTGAGAAGCTGGAATCCAGGACAGTTGGCTCTAAGTTAAGGGTTTCACGGGTATTGTAGTAGCTCTTGAAAGTCAGGGACCCCTGTTATGCGTGTAGACTTGACAGGAATCAAAGTCGATGCCTTGTACTTTGTAACTTTTTTTTTTTTTGGGCATAGCTGCTGATTGATCTCTGCATCTCTTGTGGTCTGAGTGGGCTGGGGAAGGAGGTGCAGTGGAACAACTGGACTTGATAGAAGAGTATCCAGGAAAGAATATGCCTCTTAGTGCAGAGAAGAGATGTCACTGTGATCAGAAGTAATGTTATAAAAGCAATTAACAGTGAGGTCCAACAGTTTACATTAACTGGAAGTAAACATTACTTTCTAGGAAGTATACCTATTATAGGTTAGTGTAGTCCATAAAGAGAACATTTGTACGGGATGTGGTCTTCATTGGGGGCACAGGGCACGTGAAGTTCATGATAAAAGTAAAATGAGGAAGATGTTTTAAATCATCAGCCCTAACTCAGGACTTGCACAATTGCTAGGTCTGTGGTCAGGCTGAGGGCTTTCCGACGTGTGCCACAGTGTTATGGGACTGGACCTTAGTAAGGGGTATAGATCTTGTTGGAGCTTTAAGTGGTGCACTAGTACACATAAGATAATTAACAAGACTGTATTGAGTGGTCGATACTTAAATGCTGGCGTATGGCTTTAAAGCACTGTGTTGAAATCGGTAATAAAAATGAACATTTTGTGGCACAAGTTGCCTGGAACTCTGAACAGTGGTGTTCAATTTATCAAGCAGATAATACTCTCTGAGATTGTGTGGGTTTGTTTTCATTTTCAGAGTACAAGTGGCATTTCACAATGCCCCTAAAGGGAACTTTTGGTCCTGAGCCGTTTCCTTTTCATTCTTCTCTGATCCCTGAGCTCTACCAGTAAAGCATGACCTTGTGCAAGTGGAGTTTAAAACACCGTGAACTTCTGGAGTACGGAGATGCACTTAATTTTATTGAACCCTGGAATGCTGGTACAACTGCATGTGTGCACATGAAGTTCTTAATGTTTTGGAAGGCTCATCTTGAGTCTGGTCTGCTTGTTTTGGATTCAGACTTAAAATTAGACCTTGCTGCTTCCCCTTAAACTCTGAGATCTCAAGTTGTAACTTCAGTGCTAGTACAAACTCTAGTGCTGAAGCTACAGTGGTAACTTCTACTTTGATTGGAGAAGAAATGGACAAAACTTACTCAAGGGAATAAGGCTTTGAAAGTTGATAGTGTCAGTAGGATGTTACTGTAATAGCAG
Organism: Fulmarus glacialis; assembly: GCF_000690835.1. Classification (NCBI taxonomy): domain Eukaryota; kingdom Metazoa; phylum Chordata; class Aves; order Procellariiformes; family Procellariidae; genus Fulmarus; species Fulmarus glacialis. The sequence continues at coordinate 1,726 of NW_009208430.1, forward strand.
TGGAAGGTGCTTCCTTGTAGCATGGGAAAACAGCAGATGAAGTTCTCGTACCTAACAAATTCTTATATCTATTTTTCTAGATTTAAAGACTTTCCTTAGCTATCATACGTATTTTATCTCGAATCACTGCAGTATGTCTGGTCTGAATGGATTTGACATGTGGTAGCATTAGGCAGATCTCTTATTACAGAGAGAAATTGGAGTAAGAAGCAGATTTCTAAAGACTTGAAAGTGATTGAGTGACTTTAAAATGCAAAAAAGAAATTAAGTGGAGGTATTAATGTATTCATAGCTTTTGCGTTCAGTTTTTTCAATGAAAACTAGCTTGCTTATTATGAGGAAAAAAAAAAGCAACTGTGCTGGGCACGACCAAAGAAATTAAGTGGAGGTATTAATGTATTCATAGCTTTTGCGTTCAGTTTTTTCAATGAAAACTAGCTTGCTTATTACGAGGAAAAAAAGAGCAACTGTGCTGGGCACGACCAAAGGTATGTTTGGCTCAAGATTTTATCCGTACTGGTGGCCAAAAGCAGATGTCTATGGAAGAGTTACACACTTGCCCTCTTGCTATATGATACTTCTCTGAATACTCTTCCTGCAGTTTGTAGCTCAGCAACTATTTGAGCAAGACCCAGTTTCTACATGTTAGTAGCAACTCATCCTGTCGTAAGGAGTTCCACTGAATAATTGGACTGTTAACTTGTATTAAAAGTAACTTGCTTCCTCTTGTGTTTTCCATGCTCTTCACTGGAATATCCTGTGTTCTGCTTAATGGTTCTCTTCTTTTGCATTGAATGAGACAAACTAGTTCACTCCCTTGCCTTTCCACTACATTCCTTCTTTGATCTAAAGAGGTGTTACCTCTTTTCCTTGGGAAAGATCTTAACAGTCATTGTTGATTTTGCCAGATTATGAATATCTGTATTATATCCCCTCACTAGTTGAAAAATTTTGTTATGTCTGTGCTGTCTTCTTGTAAACTGGCTTGGTAATCCTGCTTTTGGTGGTGGTGTCACATAGTTGACAAAATACCTTTTTAGCCAGCATAACCAAATAAGTTGGTTGTTCTGTGTGTATGTGAGAGGTAGATTTTTTTTTTTCCTTTGGGGAATGCTATTGACATTTTGTTTTGAATGGTTGATGATTTCTATGTGATAATGTGTCACATTTTAGGTGTACTTTGCGTGGGCTAGAGTGGGACTTTACTCAGCCTATATATTTTCTGTGAATCATTGTGATTTGCGGGGGGAGTGCCTGTATTGGTCCATTGCGTTTGCAGCAGGTTGGCAGTAATGCTTTTGTGGTTCTCTTTTCGTTTGTCATCCTCCATTTATAGCACTCACATACCAAGGTTGGCTTTCCAAGACTTTTCTACCTTTAATATCCTGGATGGGGAGTACCCCTGTGACCTTTTGTCTGAAATCCCAGCTTTTTCCCAGAGCCAGCAAGAATTTGTAGGAGCTGGCTTAGTAACGGATTTGCTTATTCCCTTCTGAAACAAGGTTTAGCCTTACAAAAGGATATGTATTTGCTGCTGACACTTTGATTCGTATGTTTTTAGGCCTAGACCTTGCTGGTAAATCATTAGTAATAGCGCCTCTTTCAGAAATGACTAGGTGGATGGACCTGATAGAAATAAGCTGAGTCCTAGCTAATTTCTTCATATAGCCACAGTCATAAGCTTGTCCAGTTCCACACCCATTTAATGAGAAGTTTAGCTTTTTATTTTTTGATCATAAAGTTAGCCCCTCAAGTTCTTAGGCAACGCATTCCTTTAGCTTTACAGTTATTTTCTTTCTAGTGTTTAACCCAAGGATATAGACAGTGCTAATAGTAATTGCTGAACC
>NW_009208430.1:3603-42181 GCF_000690835.1 Fulmarus glacialis
TCTGTACTGAGGAAGAAGTAGAAGTTTCCAGAGTGGCTTTTGGAAGATATGGAGTTGGGATCACAGGGTGAAGTGCTCTTGGTGGTATCAGCCCAAACTAGACTTGGAGAAACCTGTTTTAAGGTGACTTGTTAAAGCATCAGTGATACTCCTTGTTTTCTCTCTGCTTGGGTCTATAGTAATGGCAAAAAGCTGTTTGGGGAAAATAGTTTTCTGTAAGCATGCTTTTGCTAACACTAGTAATAACTGTTGGAAATCAAATCTTTTTATGGAGGCTAACATATATAACTATTCTTTGGAAAATTTCAGGAGTACACAACTTTAATCTGAAGGCAACGGGATCTCACTTGGGTTGGAAAATAGTCAGTGGTCAGAGTTTAAGAAGAGAGCTCATCAAGTTGATTAGTCAGCTAGCAAGCTGTTAATCATAAAAATGCAAGCTGCTTCAACATGTGTGAGATAAGCAGCTGAGGAGGCAGAACTAATATAACTAGCTACTGAGTGTTCCTTGAGGGAGGGCCAGGTAAAGAAGTAGTTGGTAACTTATTACATACTTCTACTCTATGCAGAGACACCTGAATTGACCACTGCACCTGTGGTGCAATGTACAACAAGTTAGCTTAAATTGCCTTGGAAAGCCTTGCTTGAGATACCATCCTTAACCTACTTCAACTCATTTTGTTGCAGTTGTCTGGTATACCCTTGCCATAGAAGAGATGTCTGACCTTACTCAAACAGTTGTTTGTAAAGCTAAGTCACTGATTAATTCTGTCTTGGGCAACTTAAAGCAAGGTTAATAACAATTTTCAGCTGCATTCATATGGATAGAATGAAGAGTGCAGATTGTGTAGTCAGTTAGGAAACATCTTGGCAGCTTACAGCCTCAGAGCCTGCAAAATGCAGACTTTTTCATGTAAAAAGATGAGTTGATAAATTACTGGCCTTGACTTTGAAATTCTTTCTTTTATGTTTTTGTAGCATTTATAGTACATGAACTCTGTTACAGTGTCACAAGCATATTACTTCCTAGGAAGTTTCAGCTTGCTTTCTTTGTGAGTGGTGAATGGTCTTGCAATACTTTGTGCGATGTATTGTATCTCCTTCCCATTTAAAATCCTTTGAAGGAATTTACAAGAGGATATAAATGCAACATCTCAGACCTTCAGTAATACTGAACCAGGTGCTCTTTTTCCCAGCTTGAAGGCTCTTCAGTTTACTTAGTTAAATCACTCGGTTTAATTGTGTTCTGCCTAATGAAGTGGGAGAAGGGCTGGTGGCTTTTGGAAGACCTGTCTTGGGGAAAAATCTGGTCCCCGAATATGCAGTACTAAAGCAAAGAGATGTACAATGACTTAGCTTGAACTTCTTCCACTCTTTGCTTACAGTTTAAAACCATTCTTAAAAGGTCATGTGTCTCTAAGATGTGTGCTTCTCCACTTCAAGGGCTTGTATTCTCATATGAGCTATGTTTAGTGCTCTAACAAGTGGGATTACATTTAATAAGAGCATCTTTCCTGCTTTGCCTAAGATCACAGTAATACCTGCAGGTGTGCTTAACCTGTGATTATACACTTTTGTAAAATTTAACTCCTTTTGGAGTCAGTGTGTTCTGAAGAGCAAGCAGGTGAAAGGAGGAGGAAAAACGCCTAGTGAGAGTTAGGAGTCTTCCATCTGATAAGTTAAACTCTGCACATAACAGCAGCTTTACAGAGGTTGAAATTGGCATTTGGAGGAGTTCATGCGATGTTGTGATCAAGTGACATTAATTGGTCAGCGGGTGAAACAGTACAGCTGCACTTAAACTGATCAAACTGACTACTTGGTGTATTGTACTCACTGGGGAGATCATTCTTCCGATTCTAGTTGGAAATCCATATATTTGGTTGTTTTTTTACCAAACTTTCTGAAAATAAGTCTTGAAATTGGGCAATGAATTATGTGGCTTCTGGGAGTACTAGTAATTAAGTGTCTGTAAACTGCTACTGTGTGAAAGCTTGTGACTAACTGAGTGCAGGTTTAATATGGAAGCCCTAGCCGGAGCATGTACCAGGGATATAACTGATGCTCCTGTAGCTTTCTTTGCATCGCTTACCTCATCAGTCATTCAACCCGCTCACCCTGTTGCCTCTTGTTACTTAGGTTCAATGCCACAAGAAGAGATGGGACAGGACAAGCTTGCAGACTGGGAGCAAGATGTGAAGGGGGAGTAGGACAGGTCGTCTTTGCACTAGTAGTAAGCATTTGGTGGTGTCTCTGTGCTGTCTTGTCTGACGGCATTTAAAAGTTTTTAGCTTAATTTTCAAGCTGTCAGTTTACTACCTAAAGCCTTTTTTCTCACTTTCAGCCTAAAGTGACAGGTATAAATTGGAAAAAGGCAAGAATACGGTATTGGCAAAGAACTAGTTAAGTGGCGTTTTCTCTGAACTGTCTGCCTGTATCTTGATTTTTGTAAAGCTGTCATAGCTATGTCTATCTCCTGGCTTTCGCCAAGCCCTAGTCTTCAGTTGTTTCTGTGAGATGACTGGATAAATTAAGAGCCTGTCAGTCACTCTGAATTTTTGCCTTTTCTTTGGTTTGACTGATGAGTGTTTCACCCTTAAATTTCAGATGTTCTCTTGCTACTGCCTTTTTATAGTGGGATTACTGCTTCCTTTCTTTCCTGGACAGTATGTTTTCTGAGGTACTGCGACTTGCCTGAAACTTCTCAATAGTGTAAAGAAGCTAAAATGAGGGCAAAGCTTGTGCATTTTACCTGTGTGAAATAGCCCAAGCTAATAAGGGACCCTGCCCATGAGTGTGCTTTGGAAGCTGGCAGGTGAATCTCATCAAAACATGCATGCTGGGCCTTTAAATGTGACTCTCCTTCCTGGTTACCCTGGTTTTGGATGTTTTCTGTAGGAACCTTCTATTTGATTGTCTTTTGGGATCTTTAATTACAGGTTCGTTCTTGGGAACTCTTCCTTAGACTTTGTAAATTAAAGTTGCACTGGAAATATACAGGAGTAGGTTTCTTAAAGGCATCACATCAGTTTCTTCAGTTTAAACCAAATTATATGTGCTTCATCTGTCACAAATGGCTTGGCATGTGTCTGTTGTCTTTACAAAAGATGACCCCGACACTACAGGAGTTTCAGTAATTACAACTGCTTTGTCAGATTGGGTCGTGTGATCATTTTAAAGACTTTCTGGCACTTTGTCAGCTCAAGTTTTTACAGGTTTGCCTGTGCTGGCGGTGCTGGTGGAGGAAGCTATTCCCATAATTGGTTACTTTTTCTCCGAAAGATGGGTGGTCTGGTGGGATAAAATCACAGTAACCTTTATGGTGCTTTTTGAGGACTGAACCGAAGAGCTAATTCACCAAAAACTGTAAAGTGTTTATTGCTGCCATTTCCAAAGATACCTTTATCAATGACCCCATGTCCAGCAATACCTTGAAGAAGTATGTGTGTAGTCCTGAAAATCACAATGCTGAGCAATTTGAAAAGGAGTCTGGGTTTTCAGGCACCATCAGGTTGTTTTTCCACAAGAGACAAGAAGTACATGTAAAGCAAATGCTCATGCAGCGTCAGCATGTTTTTAGTAGTCCAATCTATAAAAACTAAAGGGTAATAAAATCTGTTGATTTACTGTTTAGTTGAAAACATCCTTTTCTAATTCTTGTCTTGCTCAATTTTCCTTTGCCAGTCAAATGAAAAATATAAACATGGGGACCTTGAGGGCTTGCTTCTTGGTGTTTATGCCCCAGGCCTGTCAACTTTGCTGTGGGACCAGATACCCTTTGTTTGGTGTTGTACCTGCTTAAGCTGTCATTTCCTTTTGAAGATTTACAGGTGATGTTCCTTGACTATTTTGTAACAGAAACAAACAAACAAAAAAAATCAGTTTTCTTGCTAGAAGCTGCAGTGATTTACAGTAGCAGTGGCCTTGCTGACAGTTCAGTTAAGAAAAACATGTCTTTCTGGTAGCAGTTTTGTTGTGATAAATAAGTATCACTTTTAATAACCAGTTTTGGTTCGCACACTTCCATTTCGGTAGTGTAATTTCTAATGTGAAGTTATCACTATATAATATACCAGAAAGCTTTGACTCATCTGCAGTGATGGATTAAAATTGGATGGCTGAGTGGGGTGCTAGTCTGGTTGTGGGCCCCTCCCTGCAGCTGGTATGGCTCAGCAGCTTGTGGAGCAGCTGTTGAACTGCTGTTTAGCCCCATGTGTAAAAGAAAACCCACTTTGGTATCTGCTCAGTGTGCTACCTTGTAATTTGTAGTGGTCCAGCATCTGTGCTGCAAGCAGCTGAGGGCTTTGTACAGTGGGGATGGGGGAATCCTTACAGCTATCCAAAAGTAACCAGGCTGTACTTGTTAACTGGAGCCCCTGAGCTTCGTTACCATATAGGATTAACCAAGATGTGAACTGCTACAGGCTGTGCTAGATGTACTAGCATCTGTGTGCATATCCATGATGGCTTCCTCAGACTGTTCTTCCGCCTGCTTGATTGTGTCTCATATAAGAATACTTCTTTAGGCAGAAATGAAGATACTGTTAAACTGTCATCAAAACTCTGAAACCATGATAAGCCTCGGTAAAGGGGCTTTTTGTTTTGGCTCTGACTGCCTTAACCATAGTATTAGTCAGCTTCTAGAAAACTTCTGTCCTTCAGGAAAGGGTGTTGAAGAACTCTGTGCTTCACTGAGGAGACAGTGTAAATTCCTGCAGAATGGCTAGCTGTAGCTTGACGGAAAGCTGGATGTCGAGTTATAACATTAGCCTTAACTGGATAAGCTAGTGTGGATGCAAAGCTGCTAGATCTGGCTTAGAGTTCTCACCATATGGACTGTGGGGGAAAAGCACATTAATTCTGCACCGTAAGTCTGCTTGACTGTAACTAGTGCACTACTCTGGCAAAAAGGGGGCTTAACTTATTGAAATGGAAGTCCTATCCAGGGACTGCGACTCTGGGATAAAATGTTCCGATTTGAGAAGTCTTCATGCATGAGTTGTTGCCTGCCACAGAGGGTGTTGACTTTTGAGAATCGTTTCTGTCACTGATTGAGCAGCATTTTGCTGAGGCTGAGTTACATAGTCACCTGGGGGAGAACTCACAGCTGCTTTGTTGCTTCCCTTGAGCTTTGTATTTGCCTTCTAGAAGGGAAATTATGTCTATAGTTATGTTTGCCACCCGTGAACTGTGGAGTTAATACAATCTATAAGCTTCCAGTTAGCACCACTGTGATGGAATTTCACCTGCTGCAGCATTTAATTCAGCTGTTTCATAAACATAGTTCATATACATGGGATTCTTCATACTTAAGCTGGTTGGTATCCATGATTACCAGAAGACACTAACTCTTAAAGTGACAGTCTTTTAAAATCTCCAGTGATACTGCTTTTAGCCCTGAGGTTTATAAGAAATGCAATCCAACCTCTGAGATGCAATCTAGTACAAAAATGAATACTCGTGTTTTAGTTCAAACTGTCCCTCTTGAGCCTGATACCTGATTTTTGTTCCTGTCCTCTAAGGTAGTGGTCTCCAAAGTGGAGTGTGCCAGGTATTTCTTTGGGGTGCAGGAAGAAAATATATTTTGTACCATTAATAAATATAATAGGAATTTTAAAACAGCTTTTATTTCATCTTTATCTCAGCTTTTTTAAATGTCTGGTTTTGTGTCTGTTTATAATCTACATACTAGTACAGTAGTGCATATGTATGACTTATAAATACACATATACTGGGGTGCATGCTCAAAAAACTTTTACTGATAGGGGTGCACAATCAAAAAAGTTTGGAGACTGCTGCTCTAAGGCATTTGAGGCAACAGGATGCACATTTGGGCACTAGAACCTTTCCAGGTTCATCGTGGACAACAAGCTAAAGGTGTCAGGGCCTGGCATGCTGATGCAGGATTTTGAAGCATATGAGTTTAATGATGCTGGCTTTGTGGTGCTATTTTCCCTGGCCATAACAGAGGTTGTGTTCCTAGGCTGAGACTTTCCTGAGGCATTCTTTCCCAGCTGAGGTCTGTTCTACTTATCTGTAACTTCTTAGTCTCTCTGTCAGTTTGTCAGTTGGAAGTAGTCAGACTCTTTGTGAAAGAGTGAGAATGTAGTTTGGGTTGAGATAAGGTTGTTCTGCTTGAGCACTGACAGTGTCCTTCAGTGTTTATTAATATGAGGTCTTCTCCAAGATGAAGACCTACACCAAGGGATAGTATGTAAGATCCTTGCATTAGGTACATACAGATTATACTAAATTTTTAAAACTAATAAAAAGCTTTTCTTGAAAAAGAATGGCAAGCCTATTGTAGAATTCTTCATGAGTTAGAGTGGCGGCCAGTCAGGCTGATTATAATACAACACTGTTCACGTCTGTTATGAGTGTAAGTGAATCTTCCAACTGTTGTTTGAGCAGGTGAATGTAGTCTCACTTTATGGTGAAATGAACCAAAAAGTGGAAGAAGGACATGAATAATATCATTTGATGTCTGTACACTGGACTAAGAGTGAACAGCTTAAAATATTAAATCATGTTGTTTTACCAGACAAATGAACAGAAATATGTTCTCTTACAGGTTTTGGAAGGAAGGATGTTGTAGAGCACTTGCTACAGACAGGAGCCAATGTTCATGCTCGTGACGACGGAGGGCTGATACCCCTTCACAACGCCTGCTCTTTTGGTCATGCTGAAGTGGTTAGTCTGTTACTGTGTCAAGGGGCAGACCCAAATGCTAGAGACAATTGGAACTACACTCCTTTGCATGAAGCTGCTATCAAGGGGAAGATAGATGTGTGTATTGGTAAGTGCCTGTCACTTCTCATGTTGAAACCGTACCAGATATGTGTTTTGTGCAGTTGTAATTGTTAATGTACTGGACTTGAGATGAAATATTGGTTGTTCTTAACAGCTCACTTTTAAACTAGCAGGTAGGTATAGTGATAGTCATTTAAGACTAACATTTTCATGGTGTATAATGCAAGCTTTGCTGAACTTGCACCTGGAAAACTAACCTGGGGAGTTTGGGTAAAGTCTCCTCGTCTGTTAAATTACGGTATTCAAAACCTGAATATGGAAGTTTGTCTTGGTTGCTATCAAGAAAACTACCTTCACTAGGTAAAGTCTCTGCTTTTTGGGCAGCTCTATATGTCATAGTGGTTAGGAAGATGGTTAACCTTTTATTCTATACAGTATGGGGAAACATCTCATTAGTCCTCTGGAGCTTTCAAATACAAGTTACAGGACACCATTGTTCACAGTGGTTATATATCTTCAGTGTGTGTGCTCTAGCCTGGAGCCAAAGCAATTTCAAATAAAATTGAACACTTCAATCATTTTAAATGTATCTAGAACATATAAAGAGCTTTTCAGTCAGGATGTCTTTAACTTCTGTGGGTTTTCTCAGTGTACTTAATATTACTTTTTTCTAAATGGGAACTTCTATTTTTATTTTTTACACTCAGATCAGTTCCTTGTACTTCTTTATCAATTCTGGTTCTTCTTACATCTACTAACTTGAATAAAAAGGTCTGCTCAACATTGTGTTTTTATCTAACGTGGAAAGAAAAGCTTGATTTTTAGGAACCACAGTTAAGATTTGTTCTATATGTTATCCAGATAAGACACAATTTTCAGAATTTCAGATAATGTCTATTTGCTTAAAGACTTACTACATAAAATTCCTGCAGAGAAAGCTGCAAAATTTACAGGACAAGTTCTTGCATTAGCTTTATTGCAATACTTATGTCATTACTTAAAAAAAAAAAAAACCTCCAAAGATTGAGGGAAAGAAAATTGGAGGAAACACTAAAATATAAATTTTAGTCTGTTTCTTCTCTTTACAAGGAATGTGATGGACTTCATTCATTTCATCTCTGTGTGTGAGGTAAAACATATGGAGAATATTCTACAGAAGTTACTGAGTATAGTTGATTATGCAGCAGTACTGTGGGAAGAGATCCATTGATACAGTAGGTCCCAGTAGCAGTCTGTTGTGACAATGGTGAATGGAAAAGTAAGCTTAATTCAGTCAGTAACTGGGGTTTTGTCTGTGACTTAAAGGAAGTAATTACTTTGGTCTGTTCAGTGCTGGAGTCTGCCTGGCTTTGGGAACGGCTGACTGAAAATACAAATTAAATGGGAGAAGGTTGACAGTAAGAGGCTCCTTTACGCCTGTAAAGGAGGATTGGGTTTGTTTGCTTTGGAAAACATTTGTCTTGCTCAGTCTTTTAAAACCTTGTTATAAAGCAGGAGGGGGTGCAGCCGCACACCTTTGTGTTCATAGGTAATAGGATGAAAGATGGTTGCAACAGAAGATTTTAGGATTTGGGGGGGCAGCATGGGTGGTGTAGCTTTGGGTGGTTTGTCTGAAGACTCTGTGGTACTCTCTAGAGGAGATTGGGCAGGTCAGATCAAGGCGGCAGATTATGTGGTACATCAATTCTGATGTACAATAGTGACAGTAATTTGAGATTATTTAGATCTAATTTCCATAATCAAAGAACTGATGATATCTTTAAAGGTATACTCTAATTCAGCAAGAAGCTGTGGGCTTGGTGAAGGGAAGTACAGAATCAAATTTATGGCCTGTATTACACAGAACTTCATTCTGTGTTCCATGCACAGATTAGATCTGTGACTCTAAATGTTAGATGTTAGACTAACGGGATGATCCACGTATCTAAAATATTCAGCCCGTGGTACTGGTCAAATCCCAAAGCTCTTCTGCTGTCTGCTGCAGTTGTAGGGTTCCTTGGAAGCACTGAGCAGGGCTGCAGGACTAGATGCAGTTCTCCTTACTACTTGCAGGCAGATTGGAATCTGGGAATCTTTAAAAAAAATTATTTTATTTTAAACAAGCAAGCATGATGCTGTTGTGCTCAGTTTAGTTATGGATATCCATGTATGTCGTACTTCAGTCAGATACTTGGTCTGTCAATGCGAGAGTTATTACTGAAGGCAGTGTCATCAGTCACTAGATTTAATATGTACCGTAGTATGATGCTGCTTTGGGATTTAGTTGATTCCATAATACTGCTAGGACATGAGTATAGACAGAGTGAGTTTGTTTGCAATTTATATCTAGTGGGCAAACATGTTTCGCTGTCTTTGGCAAGTTCCTGTTTCTTTTCAGTGGTTTTATATATAATTTTTATATTAAGGTCTTCAGCTTTTATCTCAAAAAGTCTTTTGAAGGAACACATACACAGGAATAATGGAACAATGATTGCTTAGGGCACGAATTCTGACTAGGAATAGTTGAATAGCTTTCTGAAATATATTGTACGGTACTGCTATTTACACCTTAAGTGTAGACTGTTACAGTAGATATGATGGAAGAAATTGGCCTGGTAAAAGAAAAAAAAAAAACCCAAACAAAACCAAAAAACCCGACATACTTAGGGTGTTCCTTTTTAAACAAGTAAGGCATGCTTTTCAAAAAGCATTAATTGTAGTCTCTGGAAATCCTGGCATAACCTAGAATTTATTGCTGAACTTGGATATCTATCTGTCTGAAAAGCGAGAGACTGTGTAGGAATTTGTCATCTAGCGTCATTTTTGGCTACCTATTCTTGGCATCTTCTTCCAAATGATGTAATGGGAGAGAATTTTCCAATTTATCTTCTCTCCTTCCCTTCTTCTGTGCCACCCCAGTCTGCATCTTTTCTTTATCATATCTAGCATAGAACGCTGTTCTTCTGGCCGCAGGTTAAAAAGAGGCAAAGTGATAATTGAACAGTGTGGAGATGCAGCGCATGTCATAAATAATGATTTTTCGGAGGAAAACTCAAGGTATTGAAGCAGAGTGGGAAGACCAGCAAAAGCTAGGTAGTGACTGCACTACAACTATAGAGTGCTCTTGTGTCTAGCACTAGGCTTGGAATGGAGTGTGCATATTTATGCTAAAAGTACTATGAGTGCTCAGCTGTACAGCTGAGTTTAGACTAATAAGTACAAACCCTGCCACTGGAAAGCTTATGTGGAAATAAGTGTACATGAACTGATGAAAACTCATCAAACTATGCACAAACTTCTACTCCAGGAAACTGTAAGACAGCAAATGACTGATACAATTCCTTGTTCTGTTTTACTGGTTGCATGTTACAATCATAGGACAGTGTAGGAACTTAGAGAGAATGCAAATGTGCTGAGTTTGGGAGGAATATGGACTGTGGCTTTTGTAGATGGCAGTTGCTTTTGTGTCCAGGGTCTGGAAGCGTAGGAGATCTTGGAGGATGGTAAGCAGTGCTCAGCTGGTTTGCTGACCATCTCTTAAAATATATTTAGTCACTGCAGATTTGTTTAGTTGCTAAGTAATTGAATCCATTTGAAAACATTGTTTCCTATATGTAATCAATTTTTGGACTAAATATATTGAAGCCTTAAAACCAATTGTTAGTGTTTTCCAGTATTTATGGCTTTTAGGATTGCTTTATCTGTCAGGAAGATGCATTTTCAATGTCTGTGGACTGCTTCTAGAGCTAATGAAAAGTGGTTTTGTTCCTCAGTGTTGCATTTGCTCACGGAATAATGAATGAATGGTGAACTCTGCAAAGTGTGTTTGGAGGAATGCTGTGATGTAGGGGTAGTGACTGTTCTGCAGGTCAGGCTGGGGAGAAAGGACGATCCATTTCTTCATCCGAAAGTCTATACTGCAGTCAGACCAAAGATCCATGTAGCTCACTTTTCTCTGATAATGACTCAGACTCTGAATAGCTTGAGTGTATCCTTCTTTCTCATGGCAATCAGCATTTTAGGAACTTGATAAAGTAGAGGCTGCATCTGGACTGTGTTGCATAGCCATTAGTATACAAAATTCTTGACGGATAGATCTAATCACTTCTTAAATGCTGCTATACTTTTGGCTTTGAAGGTGTTCTATGGCAAGAGAATTTTACAAGTTAATAATCTTGCAGAGAGAAAACAACCCTTCCTTTTCTTTAAAACATTATTCTTGATGACTTTTATTGCAAGCCATTGAGGACTTTCATGAGAAATAGTGAACAGTTACTTCCATTTTTCACTCTGCATATCCTTTGTGATTTTATAGGCCTCTATCTTTTTTTTCCTCAAATACCTCTTTTCCAAGCTGAAGAACTTAGTCTTCCATCATGTTATCCTGTTGAATATTCTGGTATTTATGTCTTTTTTTGAGGGTGAGGGGTTGGTATGGGGGTACAGACATCAGAACTGGGTGTAGTAGATTTATAGGATAACTTAATGTTCGTGCTGTTTTGGTTTTCTGGTTGCTGAGCACTGAATGGGAGTAGCTCCAAGGTATTTCCTGAGTGGTAACAGCTCCTTTAAAACTGTGTGTTTGTGCAACAAACAGGTTTTTTTGTTAAAAAAACTAGGCTAAAAATAACCTTACAGAAGCTGTGCTTATGCAGTCTGAACGGGCTTGCTTTGCCCTCCACTGTGTGTGTTTCTGCAGAGGGTGTAGTTGTTCCTGCAGAGATTTTTGGGGTTTTTTTTTTTGGTGGATCTCCAGTTAAGTGTTGTGAGAACTATAGGACTGCTAGCCTAGAAGTGATCTCGGGTGTCATACACATGCCTACTTTTTAAGGGCATCCTTCACAAATATGCAAACCATGAGCATCTTCTCTGGTGATGCCACGATTTATGGATCTGAATATACAGGGTACTTTAGTAATTTTAGGTAAATAAAAAATTCTAGCTACTGAAAAGCTCTCTTCAACACTGTACAAAACTGTTGAAGTTTTTTAAAATCACTTTTAGTCCGTGTGCTAAGGATCCATCAGGAATTACTTACATTAGACCAATGTTTTTACTAGCTTCCTCTGGGCTAGTTATAAAATTTCCTGCAAAGATCCTGTGGCATGATGAATTTACTGTTCCAGTGCTATGAAGCGATCTCTAATGGTAGTGTCAAGGTGCATTTGTCTCTTTCTGACCAGAAAACTTCTGTGGAAGTTGATTTTTTTCCATTATCCTTTTTGCACTTGAAAGATACAGCAAGCAAGCAAACTAACAGTTTAAGCTAGCAGGTTTTCCAATATACAGGTCCTGCCCTTAGCATAGGGATCACTGTTACTTAAATGTCTCTTTGTTAACATGTCAAAACATTGCTTACCCTGCTGTGCTTCCTCATGACTGGGGAAGGAGAAAAATTCATTAGCTATTACCTTCTGCTATTACATATCTTTAGGCTGAAATATGTGAAGGGAATATGATGTGACCCCTTCCTGCAGGGCAGATAAACCTTCTGTCAGCATTAAAAAAAAAAAATCTATGAAAGGTAGTTTATGGGTAGAACTAGTGCACAGTAAACCTTAAAGGAATTGTAGAAATGGTAATTTGCCCAATCGTTGAACTGCTTGTCTGTTTGGTCACCTTGCAAAGAAGGCATGTACAACAAATAGTGAAATTATTACAATTTATGATATATTTGTCCCTTGAGATTTTTAGAATGCTCAAAGCATTTTGCCTTCCAAGCAGAGGAACTGTATTGCTCTAAAAGTTAGAGCTAAGTCTGATTTTACTACCTGAAAAATTAAAAAAAAAAATCACAGGAAGTGCTATCGAAGAGCAAAATTGTGCAGTAGCCAGTTCTCTTTGGGGGTGGGGAGTGGGGTGAGGTGAGGGGAAGCAGCTTTAGCACCTTAACTGAAAAATGATTACAATGACTATAGATTTAGCTGCTGGATTGACAGAAGCCTGTAAGAAGACTAGTAGCTGCTTACTAAGTATTAGAGGGGGATATTGGTAATTGAGGTATATTGGGAGCTGGTTATGCATGTTGTTTGTTGGAGAGATGTACTGAATTCCCAAAGACTCTCTTGGAGAACTAGTGTTCTAGAAGGAAGCTTAGATTCAAAGAGGCATTCCAGGAATCTGATATTCAGAGGCTTGTAAAATCATTGGAAAATGTTGTCAAGTGAGTACTTCCAAATATTTTGTGTAAACTGTTTAACTACTGTTTATATCAGAAGATTCTTGAATATTGTTAATATTCCTGCTTTGACTTTTGAACTACTGAGTTGGAGCACTACTGCTACTGACTACTCATAGTGTGCAATGGGAAGACAGTGAAGTGTATTTGAACTTTTTTAAGCTGCAGGACAGTCTAAAGAACTCCAGACTGTTCTTCTGTACCAGAAATGGGAGTTTTCCTCCATTAGGAGGACATGAATTAATCCCTATAGTGGGGGAGCTATCCTGTCTGTTGGTTGCAGTTAGCATTGACCCACAGAGCAAAGGTACCTTGTGATTTGATATGCTTAAGGCCAAGCAGTCCTGGTTAACAGCATCTATCTATTATCTGTCCAGATATGCAAATTAAAAATCCTGGCTATTCTTAGTAATATTTATTACTCAGATGCTTACTGATTAAAGTCAAATCTGTTGTTATGGAAGCAGACTCATCAGACTATTCAGGTTATTAATTCTTTTGGTCTGTTTCTGCTCTGTGAGTGAGAGCATGCGTGTGGAACCCTGCTTCTTTGAGTAGCGAATGGTTTTAAATCCCGTGCATACATTGTGGCTCAAAGACCTAACATACTTAAGTCTACTCGTACTATTTCTTCATGGGGTCTTTCTCAAATGAAGCTTGCATGATAGCCACCATAGGATAAAAATTCCATGTTTTGAGTGGAAGAATGCTTTTGCTTTCTCACTGGAGTTCTTGTTCATGGTTTTAAATAATTTCAGGTCCTCTAACTACTTGTTTAAGCTAGGTCAGCTTCTAAATGTTAATATTCATCACAGAAATGAGAGCTTCTTGGGCTGAATCTTACTACATTTCCCACTGTATTAGTCTGTAGTTCAGACTTCCCTTACTGAAAGGGACCTGAGAATAAGGCTGCCTTCTCTGTGAGCTGGTGGGGGTGGAGGAACCCATGATTGAAATCATACATTGGTAAGTTGGAGGCATTGTAATACTGTTGGCATAGTAACAATGGACTGGAGTGTGAGACAACAGGGCTATTGTCAACGTGACTACAGAGAATGGTTTGGGACACTCCACCACGGCATATACAACTGCAGTGCTCCCTGGTGGACCTTGGCAGAAGGACAGGAGGGAAGTTGATTATCAGTTTCTTTGTGTGAAGGATACCTCTTCAGTATGTGCAGGTCTGTTAATGTAGTACAGTCTACAGGAGTTACTGTTGTGGGAAAAGCTGCCAAAATGAGATGGGGTTGTTTGCTGTAAAGGCTCCAGGGAATCCTTTCTGCTGGCATTTTGCATCTGTGTGCATGTAGCTGTGATAGATGCAGAAAATATAGATGAAGAAAATCTGTGAGCAGTGTTGGTCACCCATGTGTGCCTGACAAAGGTCTCAGAGTGCCAGGAGCCTTGAAACGAGTGGGTCATTGATGCAAGGTGGAAGTGCCCTACCACAATATTTTTATGAGAGGACCAAGCGTTGAGCTGGATTAATCCTGAGGTTAAATCCTCTTCAGAAACAAAATCAACAGTAAACTTGATAGCAGAGAGGATGATGCTTTCTACAAATCAGGTGAAAATGAGCCTACTTCAGGTGAGGAAGACTTGTCTACAGGGTTATGCCAATAAAATGACATATTGTTTTCATATCTGAAACTAGTGGTGCTGAAGGCTTGTAAAACCTGCCGTTACTGTATTGCTTACAGTCCTTTTTTATATTATGGTATTTGTATTGCTAAAAGTTGATTGAAAATCAACTTCATGAAAATATGTTGAGAAGGATTGCCTTGTCTAGGGTTTCATACATGGCTTATATTTTGGCAGCCATCTGTCTTTATGTTAGGTTTGAACTGTATTGACACTTAATGTGTTACAACCTATCTGTGGGTTTGACACTGCTTGTCAGTTCTATTTCTTCTTTCCTAAAATTCAGGTATCAAGAAAACTAGTCTTTTTACGTTGTTTGGCTGCTTGGCGCAGGAGAATCTGTGGAGGACAAGAAGAGTCATTTATTTTGTGATGTTTCTTTACAAGTGTTGATTAAATCAAAATCTGGTTACTTGCAGCAAAGGAGGTGGTATGGTAATATGCAAAACACTATTGGAAAACTTGCTGTAGGGCATTTATGGGATGTAAGGTCTTCAAAAGTACTGATGTTAACTACTAGCAAACTGAGAGGGAGGGGAAGAGGAAGTTCCATATTGTCCAGAACAGAGTAATGGAACAGATACTGGTCTTGCAGACACTGAAACTGCTTTCAGGTGTCTGATACTAGTTTACAGTGGCTTTCTAAATATCTTGCAGAAATACTTAATCTTATGGGACTATGCTTCTGATTACTGTAGCAATATCTGCTTTTGACTTCTGAGAGGAACCATGTGGTCTTAATGCAGTTCATATGTGGTTTAAAAACAATGTCTAGATATATGTGTAGCTGCTACGGCATAAATGAGTGGGACCAGTCCTAGCAGAGTTCTCGTATGTTTTCTTAGTCTAATGGAAAACATTAAGGTATTACTGTAGGATATAAAGGTCTTGCTTGTAAAAATGTGCAGGAAATTAAATATTTGTTATATAGTGAAGAAAGGAAGGTGTCTCTTTTTAATGATTTGGTCTTTCTGCAACGTAAAGCAAGTGCACAAAATGAACTATGGGTGACTGAAGCCTACTGAAAGTACTGAGTGGCTTGGCTCTTGTTCAGTGTGGTCTTCACGTCAGTCTTTCATGCAGCTAGGACTCATGATGAACATAGGCTCCTGTACTCCAGTAATTCAGTGTTTTTCCATGTTTATACAAATGCACCATGCTTCTTAGACAAAGCTATTCCTTTCTAGGAAAGGCTGAAGTGTCTGATGCGAATCCTGCTGTTCATGCTGCTGTGTGTAGTCTTCCTGTTTTGCTGATGTCTTGTCTAAGCAAGCAGTACTGAGTAATGCCTTGGTTAGGCACTGTACTCTTGACCTAGCTATGGTATTGGATACTGAACTTGCATGACAAGGGAGCCAAGAGGTTGAACTGGCTGCAACAGTTTGTTTTTATTTTCTTGTTTGGGGTGATACAAGGATGGCACAGGACACAGGTGTGACCCAGGAGAGGAACCCACTCAGACTGATGTAATACGCATCCTTCCCTAGCGTGAGACCCACAATAGTTATCTTACCTGACAGATTAGGATTTTTGCAGTGTAGAATATTTGCTTGTCAAGCACCTAATGCTAAATAGGATAAGACTTGCACTGCCCTGTATGAACAGGACATGGCAGTGAGCAGTTCTGAGACTGGAGAACAAATGGATATAGCTCTGTCCTTTAAGAAGAGAAGGCAATGTGACTGTTTTACATAATGTGGTCTAAGATAGTGGCTGGGGAAAGTTTCCAAGACTGATACATGTAGTACTGCTAGCTATTCAGTTGTTAGTAGAGTTCTGTATCTGCTTGAACTTAATGTCTTCTTAGCTTCCTGATGTTTACTTCAGAAAGGGAATTTTTGAGAATACCCATGTCTTCTGGCCAACCTGTAGCTTTAGCCACAATTTCATGGACTGATCAGCTTGGTATCCCTAAGATTTCATGTACTACTTGTATTTCTCAAATATTTGGTAACTATGCTGTGGACTAACGATGAGTTTACAAAACTGGCACAAGGTTCAAGTTTTATGCAAAATATGGAAAAGTTACTTGGCATGTTGGGGCTTCTTTTAATCTTAAGAGTTTCAGCTCTTAATCACATCAAAATGTTACTGTGTGTTCCATAGGGTGTGTGACTAAGATACCATCCCCAAGTCATGTATTGTTGAAAGCTGGTAGGCACTGAAGTTCACCTCTGGAAAA
Organism: Fulmarus glacialis; assembly: GCF_000690835.1. NCBI lineage: Eukaryota > Metazoa > Chordata > Aves > Procellariiformes > Procellariidae > Fulmarus > Fulmarus glacialis. Next base: position 20,334 of record NW_009208430.1, read on the forward strand.
GCCTGGAAAAGCCTGTGCTCTTGGATTGTGACAGTTGTTTTGTTTGGTGTTTTGGGTTTTGTGGGTTTTTTTTTCTTTTTTCTCTTTGCCTTCTTGTGCTCACCTCACTGAATGATGGGTTGAGAGCTGCTGCCAGGGTTTGTATCTCTTCAATGCATATTTCTTCTGGTGCTAAAAAGAGAAACTGGTTTTGGTTGTGCATGCACCCTTTCTAATTCAGAAAAATAGTAGATGCAGGACAGGTTCTAAGAAACTTTTAAGACTCCTCAGTTTATGTTGCTTCCTGATTGTTAGATTTTAGTGCACTGGCAAATAATGCATTCTGATAGCCACATAGCTAATTTGACATGCAATCTATCACCTGACTTCCACCAGGATTTTTTTTCCCCAAACTTCACCTGGAAGAAATGATTAGCATATGCAGAAGGAGATTGGAATTGGTCTTTGGTTTCTCTTAACTCTCCTCAATTCTTTTTCCTCTTAGAATGCTTACTTGTTGACCTGATTTGCCTCGGTGGCTGCTTTTGCTTTTTAAGGACACTGAAGGCAGGGCTCTTAATCTGTCAAGTGGGATATCAGGATTACAGCTGACATTTATTTGAATAAAACTTGAAGTGGAAAGGTGAATTTATTCAGAGAAAAGTGAAATTGGGACCAAGTAATGGAGACTTGTCCTTAAAGCAGCTTTCAGCTTGGGATATAGATTAAAACATAAATTGCTCAGACAGTAGGGCAGCAGTTAAGATTTCTAGCTGTTGAATAAATAGTATACTAAAACAAATGCTTAAAAACTATCAGCTGCAGAATTGTTGCTTGTGAGGAAAAGGGGCATGATTTAGTTGTGGCATAGTGAGGCCTCAACCTGTACCATCTACAAATGGTCTAAATGTGTTTACGTTTTTTAAAGCTCTTTTGGTTAAAGGGTCTTCTGTTCCATTTCGCACACTAACAAGATACGTGTTCCAAATGACTACTTGAACACATTTAGGTGTGATTCTGAAGCCCCTGTGTGAAATGGGCACAAACTGAAACATGGGAGGTTCCCTCTGAACATCAGGAAACACCTTTTTACTGTGAGGGTGACCAATCACTAGCACAGATTTCCCAGAGAGGTTGTGGAGTCTCCTTCCTTGGAGATGTTGAAGAGCCTCTTGACACAGTCCTGTTCAACTGGCTATAGGTGGCCCAGCTTCAGCAGGGAGGTTGTTCCAGATGATCTACAGAGGTCTATTCAACCTCAACCGTTCTGTGATTCAGTGTGATTCTGTGAAAAAGGAGTGCATATGCATGGCTGCAAATAAATGGGATTAAATAAATGCTTAGTGTACTGTCTTTTATTGCTTGTTAGCGCAAAGAAAGATTTTTAAAATTTTTTTTTTGTAACTTAAGTGAAGCTTCTAGAGTTCTTGCATTTTGCAGGTTCATTGTGGAAGCCCCAAAGCTTCCTTTACATTACACAGCTTTTGGTGCAGATTGTGTGGTTGGGGGGAGCATTCTGGAATGACGAAGCCATCTCTTGCATGATGCAAAAAAAAAACCCCCAACAAACAAAAAACTGCAGTGACACTAAGGTTTTGAGGTTGCTCTCTAGAAGACTGCATTCTGCATAACCTGCATATACTTTTTTTCTCACTGTTAGATGAAATGGAAAATTTTAACTTGAAAAGTATTTCATCCAAAAAAGGAAACAGGAGTATTTACTTCATTAAGTCCAGGCAAGATCAAGGCTTTGAATAGGTGTTCACGTAGGCTGAGCAATCTACCAACTCTGGCTTTTTCTCTGAGGGCAGAAGGATATTATCAGCCTGCTGTGCTGCCTACAGCTTCTGGAACTTTTTGCTCGTTCTCTCTCTCTATACGTATTTAATAACTGGTAGGCAGAACTGGCATACCAGGGAGCGATTTTGTAGTACTTCCTACATATAGAAAACTAATCATAGCTAAGATGCACCTACTTATGGGGAAACAGTTGCGGGCACTCACTAAGGGAGGAGGCAGCCTTTTAAAAATGTGTCGTCTTACCCTGCTGGAAGAGCTCTGACTGTTGTGATGATGCTTGTGGTTTTGGCTGTCTGGTTCAGATCCATTTCCCCTACCTTACTTTGATTAGATAAATCTGATCTCTGGAACATCTAGTGCAAACTTAATTCTAGAATACATTGAAGTATTTTGTAGTGCGTTGGGAAGCGAGGTTTATGGTATGTATATATAGACCAGGAGTCAGGCTATCTTGCTAAGAGGTTGAAACTTCAGTCAGCAAAGTCAAAAAGTACTTCTGGGGCAAACAATGAAAAGGCTGAGACAAAAGAGTCTTTCTGAAAATTAGAGCTTGCATGAACCTTGTTCATGCTGCTGCTTTGATTTCTTACTGCTGCCTTGAAGACTGTTTCTGTGAATTGTTCACCTAAGCTGAAGGAAAGCCTGACCTCTAAGCATTGTTTCCATTTCATTGGAAAGTCTTTTCCATTGGAAAGCCCAGTTTTACTGGGCCTCTGCTCAATTTGGTAGTTGCATCCTGTTACTGCAGGAACTGGTATAGTTTCTGGAGCATATGGATGCATGAGAACCTGCCTTTCAAAGAGCAGATCTGTATCAAGAAAGTGAGATGTTTGATATGGCTGTCCTCTGTTCCTGATGGACCAAATGGTCATTTCAGCCATAAAGCAAGAAGTGCCTTGCTAGGAACTGTATTCCAAGCTGTCTGCATGTATAGTCTCCTAGTATATATTGATGCCCTCAGCAGTTGCTATTGTTGCTTATCTAATGGCAAGGTAATAGAAACATGCAAGCAGGTGCTAGATTTTATCTAGATTATGTCACATTCGGCCAAAGTACCATTTCTTTACTAGAGGTAGCTTTCTTTTACTTAGAAACAACGATTTGAGACCATATGTTGGTATAAATTTTAAAACTCTCTATCTCCAGGAGCTGGACTGCAGGATTACAATCACAGAAAGGTTTGGATTGGAAGGGACCTTCTAAAGATCATGTAGTCCAACTCCCCTGCCAACGGCAGGGATAGTTTCACTAGATGAGGTTGCTCAAAGCCCTGTGCAACCTGACCTTGAACACTTCCAATGATGGGGCATCCACAACTTCACTAGGCAACCTGTTCCAGCCTTACAGAAGTTCAGGTACTGAACTGTAGCTTTTCCTTTGTTGACTGATGTAATCAGTCATTGTAGAAGGCTACCAAATTAGTCAGGCATGATTTGTCCTTAGTGTCTCTAATCAGCTCCCTGTCTTCCATGTGTTCCGACATGCCTTCCAGGAGGATCTGTTCCATGATTTTACAGGGCACGGAGGTGAGGCTGACTGGTTGGTAGTTCCTAGGGTCCTCCTTTTTACCCCTTTTAAAAATGGCTGTGATGTTTCCCTTTTTCCGGTTACTGGGATGTGCCTGACTGCCATGACTTTTCAAATATGATTAAGAATGGCTTTGCAACCACATCAGCCAGTTTCCTCAGGACCCTGGGATACATCTCACTGGGTTCTATGGACTTATGTATATTGAGGTTCCTCAGGTGATCTTGAACCTGATCTTCACTTACAATGGGAGGGACTTCATTCTGCAGCCCCTGCCTTGAGGTTCAGGGGCTTGAGAGATGTGGGAAGGGTTATTACCATTGAAAACTGAGACAAAATATTGTTGAGTACCTCAGTCTTCTCCATATCAGTTGTCACTAGTTCTCATGTCTTATTTATCAAGGGAGGGTATGTTTTCTTTAATCTTCCTTTTCTAGCCAATGTTTCTGAAAAAGCCCTTCTTATTATCTGCATCCCATGCCAGATTCAGCTCCAACTGTGCCTTAGCTTTCCTGATCTCATCCCTACACATCCAGGCAGCATCCTTATATTCTTTGCAGAATACATGTCCCTGGTTCCACTGCCTGTACATTTCCTTTCTACACTTTAGTTTGACCAGGAGGTCCTTGGCTAGCCAATACTTATCTCCTGTCTTCCTTGCCTACTCTTGTGCTCTAAAAAAAAATCTCTTTAAAGAGCTGCCAACTCTGTTCAGCTCCTTTTTTCACTGAGGACAGTTTCCCAGGTAGTCCCATTCACTAATCCCTTAAAAAACTGAAGGTTCACTCTCCTAAAATTCAGGGTCCTGACTCTGCTCTTCACATGGTCCATGTGAATTCCACCAGGGCATCATCACTGCAGCCCAAGTTGCCACCAGTCTTGACACCCCTAATTAGTTATTCTGTGTTGCTGAGCAACAGGTCTAGTAACACTTCTCCTCTTGTCAGGGTGTCTGTCACCTGCATTAAAAAATTATCCTTGACTTTCTCCAAGAGTCTCCTGGACTGGTTACAGCTTGCTGTGCCAGTTTTCCAGCAGATATCAGGGTGACTGAAGTCCCCCAGCAGGATTAGAGCCTGTGAATGTGATGCTTCCTGTAGTTGAAGTAAAAACACTTTGTCAACACCCTCCCCTTGATTGTGTGGCCTGTGTTGGCTTGGCCTCTAATTTCTACGCTAGCCATGTTTGTCTCCTGCCTTCCTTGCCTGATTTTTTACATCAGGGAATCTAGAGCTCATGTGCTCTAAGAAAAATGTGCTTAAAGAGCTGTCAGCTCTGTTCAGCTCCTTTGTCCCTGAAGGCAGTTTCCCAGGGGGTCCCATCCATTAATTCCTTAAACAACTGAAAGTTTGCTCTCCTAAAATTCAGAGCCCTGACTCTATTCTTCACCTGGCCCATATCCCTCAAGATTGTGAATTCCACCAGGGCATGACCAGTGCACCTCAGGCTGCCACCAATTGACATCCCTAATTAGTTCATCTGTGTTAGTAGGCAACAGGTCTAGTAATGCTTCTCCTCTGGTTGTGCTGTGTATCACCTGGATTAAGAAATCATCCTCAACGCACTCCAAGAGTCTCCTGGACTGCTTACAGCTTGCTGTGCCGCTTTTCCAGCAGATGTCAGGGTGGTTGAAGTCCCCCAGCAGGATCAGAGCCTGCGGGCACGATGCCTTCTGTAGCTGAAGTAAGAACTCTTCATCAACAAGCTCCCTTTGGTTGGGCGGCCTGCAGTAAACACCAACCATGAGGTTTCCTTTGTTGGCTTGGCCCCTAATTTTTACCCATAAGCTCTCAACTTGTTCATTGCTGTTTTTCAAAGGCAGCTCTGTGGAGTCAATCCATTTTTTTTACATAGAGGGCAACTGCCTGCTATTCCTGCTTCTCCTTCCTTGCCTGCCCTTCTGAACAGTTTCTAGCCATCGATTGCAGCATTCCAGTTGTGTGATCCTTCCCACCATGTTTCAGTGATAGTGATTAGATCGTAGCTTTCTAGCTGCACAGTAGCTTCCAACTCCTCCTGTTTGCTATCCATGCTGTGTGCATTGGTATAGAGGCACTTCAGCTGGGTCATCGACTGTGTCACCTTTTTACAGGAATATGCCCTAATTCCTTTGAGGCATGTCACAGGTGTTTCCCTCTTAGTTCCTAATATATCAGCAGGCCCTGGCTTTTCTGTGTTGCTCAAAACTACATCACTTTCCCCTACTACTTGTCTGCTGCTTTCTCCTGTTGTCAAAACTCTCACTTGTGTCTATGCTGTTGGAGAGCACTGTTCTAGTTCCCTTCACAATTTTTTGTTTCAGTGTAGCAGGGCCTAGAGTTGCTTTTGTAAGCTTCTGTTCATCTACTTCAAACTACTGTGGTCGGCATATTTGTTTCTTGCTCTGTCTGGCCCCAACAAAGAACAAAACCAACACACTGGTTTATTGGGAATAAAATCGTTGTCTCGGGTAATGGGAAACTGGGATGCCCTGAACAAGGGAAGTAGGGAAGGCAGAATGATGGGAAGTGCTTGGAGCCGACATTGACCCACCAGGACTTTAGCTGGTAATGTTAGATATAATCTTAACTAGAACAACAAAATGATTCTTTCAAGTCCTGTCACTGGCATGTGTCCCTATACTGTCCTTTCCTGTGCCAGCCAGAGCATGTTATGTCATTGCATGATGAGCTGGATTGGCCGAGTGATCACTCTTCTAATCTGCCTTGTTGCCTGACCAAAGGTTTGCAGCCACCCAGAGCAGGGTGGGCAGCATAGGGCTGGAGATGGTGATTCTGCCAGCCTGGTCTAGGTGAAACTGTAGCCTGTGATAGTGCTGTTTTGTGGGGGGGAGGAGGGGAGGGGAGGGCAGCTTTACAATTCTTTGCAGTCCTTCAATGATTTTTTTTTTTTTTTTAATGGGGAGGGGGGATAAAGGCTGCATGCTCTCCTGCTCTCTGCCTTGAAGTGTTGTCTGTTCTCATCCTACTATGTTCCTTATTTCCCCGGAGCTTGGTGTTTGGCCCTCCCTTCTCTCCTTCAAGTTAAGCACTGTTCTGCATGGCCCCTTTGTCCCAGGGGTGTTGAGACTAGCTGGACATAATTTCTCAGCTTAGCAAGGTCGTTAGCCTTTGCCTCAGAAAAAGCAGTGCTCAGCCTGGAAGAGTCCATTCCCATCTGCCATCTGAGCAATAAAACCCTAGAAAGCAGCTGCGGTAATGCAGGTCTTTGAAGTCTTCAGCAGTTAACTGGTTGCAGACACCTTTGTTGCTGGAGATCCAGTCTTCTGCAACTTTTCCTTACTTGTCCTACCTGCGCCCATGGGGGGACTTCTACTGTATTTCTCCCTGAATTCCCTTAGGGATTTAATTGCTCACCCTGCCTTTATTCCTCCTTTTGCTTCTTCTGCATGCTCTTTCATGTTTGTCTCTCTCTCTTCTACCAAATGCATTAGCACTGCCACCTGGTTATCATCTCTTCTTACCAGTAAACCACCTGCAGTGCTCCCAGATATGTCTGTTTATCACTTCTACCCTACCCTGACTCTGAACGAAATCCTTAGGTGTGCTTAGTTTCTCTGCTCCATAATCCTCTCTTCATTCAACTTTGATGGCTTTCACTATAGAGGGGCAGTCAAGAGCATAGGAGCTGCTCCTCTCCTTTTTTCCAACTCCTCTTAGCTGAGCTGGCAGTGGTGTTTGAGGCCATGGATGTCATCAGGTCAACTAGTGATACTCAAACCTTTAGAGCTGTGTACAGCCTCTGTAGTGATACTGCCTCTCACATTTTTACTTTGTAATTCCTATGGCTGATGAATATAGCCTTTTTCTTAATCATGCAGCCAAGACTGGGATTGCTTACAGAGGTGGAAGTTTATCAGTGATATAGTTGTGGTTAATGTTATTAGCTGTATCTCATATATTCAACTTTATGAAGCTAAGAGTAGGGTGCTACAACTTTTGTTATATGGGGTCATTTAGCAAAAAGCCTTATGTATCTGGTAACTTGCCAAAATGGGATTATTAGATCTGAATCACAGAAGTGTCATTTCTAGGCAAGAAATTGTTCTTGTAACATGAGAAAAGCTTCAAAACCTCAGTGGTTTGATTTACGTGTAGAAGTAGTTAGGGGAGAAGTTGCATTTAGCATTGGCTGAAAAGAATTACTAGTTTGGATTCTAGTATGTTGTCTAGGTGTTTTCAGAGTGTGGAGGTAAATGAGCACATTATGTTTCTTGCCAAGTATAACTTGGAAACATGTCCTGTATGGGACTAGTACTGAGGTGTGTGTGTTTCTGGGACCTAAGGTTAGTGAGAGACTGACCAGCTTTAATGGTATCATTTAGAGAGATGGAAGATAGTCCATATGTTGTAAGTGAAAAGGGAGGCTTTTTCTTTGGCTGTTTTCTCTGTACCTTGATACTTTGAAAGTAAGTAGATAAAGCTACAGTAATATGGTTTGGAAAAGACCTTTGGAGATCATCTTCAGAAGGTGAAGTTGAAAAGGAGGAAGAAAGGATATACACTAAAGCTAGGGTAGCTGGAAGAGACCGCAAGCACAAGGCAGTGGGACACAGTGATGAAAGAACTGGTGGGGAGAGAGGAGGCAATGGTATTGCTGTGAGGAACTGAAGACTCTGGAAATGTAATTAAAAGCAGTAGGTAGCTTTAAATACAGATACTTCTGGAAGGTCTGCCTGTTGTTTTTGCATTGTTTCACTCAACAGTCAAAGGTTTGGATGTGTCCTTTTTTGTACTTATGTGCATCTGATTCGAAACAAAATATGAACTTTTCCGTCAGCATTCCTGTAAGTATACTCAGGAAGCTTGTAGATGTTGGGCCTAGACAAACTATAACAGAAATGTTATGATCTTTGATCGTGCCTAATATTGGAACAACCAAATTGATCTTTATTCCCATTGTATTTCTGTCTTTCAATCAAAAATGTTTTCCTTTGGTGCACTTTTAACTGAGGCAGTATGAAGGAGGAAGGGCTAAGTACTTGGGTGATGGTTTATGTGTAGACAAACTCCCTTTTTTTTTTTTTTGTTCTACTAGAACTTACTTCTCCCTTGTTGCTGTATAGCTACCAGGGAAGTTTTTGCCATACCTTGTTGGTGAAAATGTGAAGATTGAAACTGCCAAAAGTAAAAATGTTTGTTCTTGGTGGGCTTATAATTTGACAGCCAAATGAGGTAGTGTTGGTTATCTTCACAGTTCAAAATACCTATGCCAGGAGGCTGTGGGCCAAGTGTTTAATTTTAGGATTCATCCTGCTGTAGCAAGTTGGCAGTAATCTGAAATGATTAGTGGTTGTAGCTCCTGCTCTGTGCAATACTGTAACTTTTTTTTTGTTTGGGAAGAATGTGGCCTTTCTTATCTCTAGTACTGATCTGGCGTAATAAAAGTGTAATTAAATAAAGCATTTCAGATGGTATTTGAAGATCAGAAACTTACATATTGTAGCAGTTGCAGCAAGAGTAAAAATACAATTCTGTACCAGTCCATGTTTATTCTATAGTTAAGTTGTAAGCTTACAGGGCTTTGATGTCCATATACAATATGAAGATTCAATTAAAAGAAGAGCTTCTTTACACTGTGCAATATGGTCTGTAGGAAAGGCAACGATAGCCAGGTAATGGTATTGCTAGATTATTAAGGGCTCTGCCTGCAGTACAGAAAAATAATACACCCAAATGCTCCCCCGGAGGAAATAAACCAGCGTATCAAAATATGCTAATTAACAAGGTTCCAGGAGTGAATTTGTGTGCACACCATCCTTATGCTTGCCTGTTAACAGCAGTCTCTTGATAGAAACCATTGCCATGTTTCCTTTTCAGACTACTGAGAAACCATCCTCTAAAACCAGTGTGCAGTGTTTGAAATCAAAAATAGCTACAGTTAGCTAGAATGGCTTGTTCCATTGTCTTTCATTATAAAGGGAATGTTTTTCTCAAACAGGAGATCTGTCGACATTTTTGCACATCCCTGGTGCATTGCAAAGGAAATTTAGAGAGACACACTGTGTCTAGATCTCAAATACCCTGTGGTTAGAAGAGACTTTGTGTTGGGCTAAAGTGTTAAAGGTTTTGAACAAGCAGGAGAACATTCAATTAGAAGCTACCTGTGGTTTGCTGGGTATGAAAGTACAGCTGCGTTACACTGATAGGCTAAACATCAAATGCTGGATTTCTTTTGTTAATTCATGTTGATGACAACATTACTCACTTGGATATCTTTTTGTGAGATTATGTATTAAAAAAGTATGGAGAGGATAGAATCAAATAGTCAGTAGAGGAAACGTAAGAATAAGATTGCCTTTGTGACCTGAATTTGCATCCTTTATTCATATGTATTCTAATACAGTCCTTATTTATATGATTGGTTTCTTCTCGCAAGATGCTACTGCATTCATTTCACAGGGTAGGTCTGTCTATAGGACTGAATAAGGGAGCTGTCTGTAGGACCATACCCTTGGCTGTTGGAGAGGCTGGAAGGGTTATGATGAGTGGGATGAGTGACTGCAGAGACAAGAAGGATAAGTCTCATGGTTACAGCAGTTGAGTTCTGACAGGTTCTTTTTCTGAACCTAGTTTGGCCACTTCAAGTGCATGTTCCACAGGCAGTCACTAATTCAGGGTTTTTGCAGGCAACCATCTCAAGCACCGTAGTCAATTTTTAATGCATTTCCTCAGGTTTTTAAAAAACTAAAAACCTGACACAGAAATTGTGTGTTGTAAGCCATGCCAAAACCATTCATGGTTCATTAGCATGACTGAACAGGTTAGATACACTGCATACTCCTTTGTCATTTTAGCCAGGAGAGGAGCTGAAAGCAGTACTGTGTTATCTTCTCTGTGTGCCAGCAGAAGTAGCAGGGGAGTGCTCTTGCTTGGTTTGCACACGACTGAAGAATTAAGAGACTTGAAAATCTGTGCTTCTGTTTTAGGATCAAGCTCAGGCAGTTGCAGATCCCTTTGACATCTCTACACCTGCTACCTCTCATTTTTCAAAGTCACCATTCTTGCACCCTAACCTGCCTCAGCTTTGCCTTCCGTGCTCGTCCAAACCTCCAAGCTGTGGTCAAATCCCAGTCATTCCCCTCTCCTGGTCTTTCTTCCTGGACTTCTTATGTGAGCTATTATCTCTTCCCCTGCCACATCTTCTTGCTCGGTTCTCTCCCCTATGTCTTTGTCCTAGGCTTTTTGCCACGTGAATCCTTCACTGTCTTCTCATCTAGTCTGTGCTGTTTCATCATTTTGTACTGCCTGCTTTCTCTTGATAGACACTTAGTTGCTGGTTCCCTCTTTTAGGGTCCCACTCTTACCCTGATGCCTTTTGGGACAAATGGCTTCCCTCTTCTCCGGAATATAGATTCACTAGAAGCATCCAAGAGAATAAAGACAGGACATACTGAATGTGTCTCTCCGTACTTACTTTCTGTACTGCCTACTGTGTTTAAAAAAATCTGCAAAAAGTCCTGTTCACCACCTCCTGCTGGAGTGTGCTCAACTGACTTGTGAGGCTGGCTCAGAGTCAAACCTGCCTGTGAGTAAGATCTCTAAGGGGGTGATAGCATGTATGGCACAGATGGCATCTTCAGAAACGTAGATTGTTAAGCTTCTGTGAGCACGTGCTAGCTGAGGGTTTTTTTCCATTTTGGTGTCTTCGTCTTGACATAGGGAAAAAACCCACCACCAAACAAAACCTTCTAGGAAAAGCCCAATCTGCCTACTTGAATCTTCTTTCAAAAACATGGGACAATTGCACCTTCTTGGCAAAGCATAAAATAAGTCAATTTACTTCATTAAAGCACCAAACTTGTGCAAAAATTCAGCTTAGGGCAAGCATAGCATCCTGTGAGCTGAAATACATGAAACTTGGCAATGTTAAAAGCATTTAAAGTCAGAATTGTATAAGAAAGAGGTTTGAATAAAAAAAGTACTACCAGTTAAAATTTTAACTACCATTTTAAAATTTTAATTTAGAAAAAAGTTTGTTTCTGAAAAGCCTTTTGCTGATTAAAGTGATACACCATGTAATATTGGTAATTACTTTTGTTCTGGATTGGGTTATGTTTTTTCCTGGAGAATCCTGTCTATGAAGTGTTTTTGCACCCTTAGTTACAAAAAGTGTTTGCAAGTACTTCTTTGCCTTGACTCCTTCAGTCCAACTGTATCTCAACAGACATGGTTGCACGAGCAACCATAAATGTCTGCTGGTTTTTATTATTTGTCTCCTTGACATCGAGTCTCTGCATCTCTGTACCCTGTCCTGTTATTCACACTTGTGCAAAGTGTGTAACTATTGCTCTGATGTGCTGTGCTTTTTTGCACAGCATTTGGGGAAATGGAGAATTGGGGCCCTCTTTGTCAGACCTCTAATGTTGCTGTGGGCTTTGTTTTCCAATTCTCTAGAAAATGCCTTGATCTTGAAAGGGGGTGGTCTGAATTGCATTGTTATGTTGTTTCTGATCAAAAGAGTTCACAGGCGAAATAGCATTTTCCTTTTTTTTATAAGCTTTTCTAGATGGTAATTTACTGTATCAATGCCTTCCTAGCCATATGGTTACATATTGCATTCTGAGTATTTTTATGTACTTGAATTTTTATGCGTTAATAGGTTTAATAGGGAAAAGAAATACCAGTGAGAATAATAGTCTGTGAACATCCAGACTGCAGGGTGCCACGTTACACATCTTACCCTATTTGTTACACTTCTTGAAGGCAAGTGGGTATGCTGCAGTTAAGATTTTGTGCGCAAGTGATGAGCCACTGAAAGGCTGGAGTATTACTGATTTACAGAGGCGGGGTGACTTGGGATATTCGGCAGGAAAAGGAACAGGAGTGGTAACAAGCGGCAGTAGTGGTAGTAAAGGCAGGAGCAGGTTCCACAGTTAGCAGATTTCTCAGTGCGAGTCAGTGAATGCACAGCTTCCCAGCTAGCTGTCAGGAGGAACCCAAAACTGAGTATTGCAAGAGATTCAGGGTTCACGTTTATCATGCGAAGTCATGTGATCTTACTATATATCTTAACTTGCCAACTTAGCCTTACTCCAGAGAAGACCCTTTGCTGCAGTGCTTAACAAAAAAAAAGAAAGAAAAAAAAAAAAGGAGAAGAAAAGGGGGGGAGGGAGGGGGCAGAACGAGCGGGGCGGGGGGGGGGGGGAGGGGGCAGAACGAGAAGGAAAAATAAAGATAATTGTACAATGTGTGTTTATGCCTACATCATGCCGAGGAGACATTTAACAGTAAATAATCTGTGTATGCCTGAGGTAAGATACTGTTTCTGCTTTCCCTGCACAGTGCTGCTGCAGCACGGAGCTGATCCAAACATTCGGAACACCGATGGGAAATCTGCGCTGGATCTGGCAGACCCTTCAGCAAAAGCTGTACTTACAGGTAAGATGCATACATCTCTCAGCAGCGTTACCTGTAGTTCGTTTCATGTGTACAAGTTCAGCATCATAAGAGCCTTCTGCCTTTGGGGATTTTCTGTTGTGTAAGAGCATCTTAAAACTGTCTTTTACTAGGTTTCGTATTGATGTAACTGTCGTTAATCTGTGCTGTTATAGGTTTGCTTATTCTACTTATGCTAATGCTGTAATTTTCTATTATAACATCATTCATTATTTGCTGTGTTTCTGTGGTTTTTTTGCTTTTTAATTGCTACCCAATATACAGATTGAATAGGAGCCCCCAGCCCCTGCCAAAAAAAAAAAAGAAGAAAAAAATCAGGTCAATTGTTTTAAGACCTTAATTGTTGAGCAAGCAAGGACATTTGTGTAACTATAAAAGTACCTGTGATTTGAAAGACAACCTGCTACCGATTGCAGAGATCAATAGTTACATTATATTTTGCTGCAGATTCACAACCTACCTTTCCCTCCTTCTTCCTCGTTAGTCGTTTTAGGTAGAACTCTTTCTCACCCATCAATTTTTTTTTCCTTTTTAGCGGCTATGAGCTGCCAAACAGTATGTTTCATGAAAATATTCTACAGATAGAACTTTGTTTTTACACAGCTTTGGTTTTTTATAAATTAACTGTTGTAGCATACCAGTGTTAAAGTGTTAAAATTATAATATAGTAGGCTGTCAAATCTGTATCAAGAAATACATGGTCCTCTGTGCTGATTTTGACATCTAGGAAATAATGTTTAGAACAAAGTAATCTTGGATTTTAAAATAGATACAATCAGATTTATAGAAAGAGATTCAGCAGCTGAGCTTCATTTGAAGAAATAGCTATTTTTCTTCTTTTACCTTTATTTCCCCTATTCTCTCTCTCTTTTTATTGACAGCTTAATTTATAGGTTATGTGCAACACCCATATTCTTTCTTCAGATTATGTTCAGAGCACACCAGCTCCCTTCAGTTTGTCAGGAACATTTCCTCATCTTCTTTTTCCAGTGCGCTGACTGCTGTACATAATTACCTACAGCTCTGCAGTGATTTGAGAGTGCCTTTGGAACAATGTACTTTAAATACATATGATTTAGTTTAATTACTCAGCATCAAATTTAAACATGTTCCTACAATGTTAACGCTAATGTTAGCTGTGCTAAGCAGGTTAATCTGACCCTTGGCTGTTAATGGGTACAGTTGTACAGACGCTGAGGATGGAAAGGGCACCAAGGAGTCAAGGTACCTCAAAGGTGTTAATGGATATTTGGCATTTAGTTGTGGGGATCTTGGTATATGTACAGTTTAGGGGTTCCAGGCTCCGAGCTGCTCTTCAGGCTATGCTCAACTTCAGATAGTAGAAGACTTAGGAAGGTCTGTGATGGTGACTTCACAGCTGTTCCACTGACTTACCTGGGCACTAGATCACCACCTCATGTTTTAGGCAGTGGAGAGGGCAATGTGTCATAGCAAAGAAGTGGAGATGGATTAGAAGCAGCTCTCTGAGAATGTCCTATTGAGTGCAGCAAGTGCCCTGTGTCCCTGGCCTAACCCCTAAAGCTTCACACATGACCATGCAGTGACTGCAGGGTTCTGCAACCAACGGATGTTACCGGGTTGTGCATATAAACACACATACACAGAGCCACTTCTGCTATTTAGGTGTTTCATTGTTCATAAAAAGAGGTAATCTTTGTATGTGTTTGTTCTTCTTAGTAAGAAAATCAGCTTTTAGTTTTACCAGCTTTGTCCTCAAGGTGGCTCTTGGCTACGCTGGGCTTGCTCTGTGCTGTGCACCTGAGCTCCAAGCTGTGTGAACAGCGTTTGATTCAGGCTTTAGCTGCTGTATGATTTACAGTAACTGAAAAAGATGACACTGCATGCCATTTCAATGGAAGCTTTCTATTAAGAGCTTAATTTTTCTGGATGCTGCCCTGCTTTCTAGTATCTTTGTTAGGCTTCTACTTTCTCATGCATTTTCCATATGCTGTTACTTCAGGTCTTGCTTCCTCCCTCTGGAAGAAGGGGGCTTAAGGGATTTCTTCGGATCTATCTGGCTTGGAATAATCTTTAGCTACAGCAATGCTTTGCAATTAGGTGCATCAGGACTTAAAGGTATTACTGGATTAAGGATGAGTAGGATGTATTAACTTAATTTTCAGTATTTGATGTTGAATGGTGGGATTTTAGAAACGCTCATATTTAGAGCTTTTAAAAACGGAGTGATTCTGAAAGCACAATCTGTGATTGTTACTGTATTTGCATCTTTAAATGGCATGCATGTCAAGGCTGTTCTCATGATGTTATTTTGGGTTCCTTTTTCTATCAGTGTCTACGACCATAATAGACTTTTCCACATTGCTGCTGTATTGATTGTTGGGGAACAAGCTTTCTGTTACTACTTTTTTGACCAAGTATTTGCATAAGTTCATGCACTGATGATAATCGATTTGTGAATGAACTGTGATTATAGTCTCTCTTTGACCTCCAACTCAGCAAAAGTGAACAGAAAACTTGTTGGTAACTGATTAAATCTTTTCAATTAGACAAAGAATTCTGTATGTGCTTTAAAAGGGTCATTTGTATAAAAAGCATTTCTGGTGTTCTGGCAGCAAATGCTGAATCCACAATGATTTTGTTCTTTTTTTGTCTCCCAGTCTAAAATAATGTATAGTATCTTTTTCTCCTGAATTACAGAAAGGATATATAATGCAGTAGTTTCTGGAATGACTTCCAGCCATTTTCGTGCAACTTTCTCTTAAAATGTGTGTTTTATAAAGGATACATAATGCAAATGAAAGGCTAATATTTTGATGGAAATGGACTTCGAGAATTTCTTTGTAGATTAAAGTGAATTTTATAGAAATTCAACACCCAGTTCCAGCTTCTTTAAAAAAAAAAAGGAAAGAAAGAAAAAAAATAAAGGTCATATAATTGGGGAATCTACTTTTTATTACTTAAGCAGGAAAGCAATCTTTTTTCCCCCTTCTGCAGGATAAGCAGCATTTGTGTGAGCCAAGCACTTTGTGACTGAGAGGGTGAATATTTTTTGTTTCTTCTTCCTTAGCATCCTTTACTGTTCCTGAATCAGGTAGTCAGAAAAGTAATCTTCTCTTTCTCTAGGCTGAAGTGGTAGCACAGACTCCAAAAACATACTGCATCTAAAAAACAGAGCTGTTGCACATGTGAGATTAATATCCTAGTTAGTTTTATTTTAGTTTAATTGCCTTTGGGATGTGTGGTTTCTAAGATGGGGACTCATCTTTGTTGCCGTAAATAGCACTGTGGGACTCCCATCCAGAACAGGGCCTTTGGGAGCTTTTGTACTACAAGTCACATTAGTCTTCATTATTCTCTTACCCTGCTTATTGCCTCTTTAAACATTAATATCCTGTTGTGGTTTAACCCCAGCTGGCAACTGAGCCCCACACAGCTGCTTGCTCACTCCCCCTCAGTGGGATGGGGGAGAGAATCAGAAGAGTAAAAGTGAGAGAACTTGTGCGTTGAGGTAAAGACAGCTTAATAGGTAAAGCAAAAGCTGCACGTACAAGCAAAGCCAAACAAGGAATTCATTCACTGCTTCCCATCGGCAGGCAGGTGTTCAACCATCTCCAGGAAAGCAGGGCTCCATCACGTGTGACAGTTACTTGGGAAAACAAAACACCATCCCTCCAAACATCTCCCCTTTCTTCTTCCCCCAGCTTTATATGCTGAGCATGACGTTATATGGTATTGAATATCCCTTTGGTCAGTTGTGGTCAGCTTTCCTGGCTGTGTCCCCTCCCAACTTCTTGTGCACCCCCAGCCTCCTCGCTGGTGGGGTGGGGTGAGAAGCAGAAGAGGCCTTGACTCTGTGTAAGCATGTCTCAGCAGTAACTGAAACATCCCTGTGTTATCAACACTGTTTCCAGCACAAATCCAAAACATAGCCCCATACTATCGACTATGAAGAAAATTAACTCTATTCCAGTGTTTATTGTTTTAATTTATCAGTACTCCTTTGGTCTACCCATTTTATTGCCCATTCCCTCAGTTTGTCTTAGGTCTAATTTCTTCAGTTTTCTCTTGTAACGGAATAATTCAAATGTTTCCTTCAATGTGGTAGATTATTTAACACAAGTTCCAGTGTGTTTTATCATAAAGGAGACAAGTTACTCCTGCTTTTAAGTGTCTGGTCCTTGAAAGTACTTTGATTCTGATTCTATGACTACATAATTTCTTTAATCTCTTACTGAAGGACTTGTGAAAGGATTTATGTGAGCCGGTATCTATGTTCTGCTGCCTAAATTTTCCATTTCCATGCCTTAATGTGCTTGGATTTCTTTCTAGTGTAACTTTAGCTCTGGATGCTCTTGTTTCATAGGGCTTAGTTTTAGGATAATGAGAGCTTCTCTCTTTCCCCCTGCTCCCTATTTTAGAGATGAGCACTATCATCCTCATCCTTTGTTTAACCTTAGTTGTGTGTCTTGAAATGGCTTCTTTGGAATGTGGCTGGCTGGCTAGATCAGATGACTCTTCCTTCTTGTTCGTATCCTCTATTTAGGCAAGGAGTTAAAAGTCTGTAGTCTGTTGTGTAGGTGGTCAAATAAGAAGGGGCACTGTGGAATTCAGGATTGGTGCTTTTATGAAACACATGGTTTTGATTTACACCATCCCTTTTGCCAGGTTTTTCACTCTTTCAGCTTTCCTTTTTACCATGGTACCCATTTAAGAATATTTAGTAAGAGCTCTTTGAATGGAGTCAAACTCTTAACTTGTCAAAGGAACAAATTATCCTTTCAAAGTTTTCATGAAGCACTTAAGTGCAGTCTTTCAGTTCTCTGATTCTCAGCTCTGGTATTGTATAGGGTTTTTGATGCTTTGAAAGCTTTCAGAAACCTGATGCACACAAATTTGTTTAGCCTATACTACACACTGAAATTTAGCATCATCAAACTCAAAAGAAGCTTTTCTTCCTAAGATTTCTTGTTATTCAAATGGGCAGAATAACAAAGAAGATCTCTAAACCTTGTAAGTAAAGAGCCCAACATGTATTTTCCATGCCTTAGGAAAGATAATTGCAGAAATGTGTAAGAAGCATTTCTATTTCCGTAGTGCATCAGAGCATTCATCTTTTTGTTTCTTTGCCTTGAGCACTGACCAATCTTACACTTTAAGAAATTTTTTCTTCTTCTCAATGTTGATTAGATAATTTTGTTTGTTGTTAAATTTAGGATTTGTTTGTTGGTTTTTTTGCATAGTCTATGTTGTACATTTCTGGTTATTAATAGCAACTTCTGCCAGTCCTGAGACCAAATACTACTTTGATCTCTACTACATTTTTACATTGTCGTGGATGACTTTTCTGGAATGTTGTACCAAAATGGCCTTTTCACACTGTATACTGCATGCGGTAGTAAGCCAGGGTACAGTGGTAAGAAATGAGTGGATGGAGAATGTTATATGATGGTAACTTCTCATTTGCTTGGTTCTGTTTGTAAGCAGGGTAGCCATGCTGCAGTTATAACTATTTTAATGTAGGTTTTGTGTATTATCTTTGATTCTCATCTGTAATCTTGTCTATAATCTAGTCTGTAAGCAAGCATGGAACTTTCTTGAAAAAAAAAATGTTTAGCTAGCTGGATAATTCCTGCAAACAAAAGCTCCCATTGCTTTTCTCTCTTGTACTGTGACTTCAAGAGCAGTCTTTCATACTTGGACTACATGTTTTCTTCTAAAGTGAAGCCACGTTTAAATTTTGAAAGTGGTGAGCCACTCACAACTGTGAAATCTGTGAAGTCTGCGTATGTGTGGGCAAAAAATTTAAGACTGTTTTTTCCAGGCTGAACAGATGAATCTGAGAGAGTGTTAATGTTGCGTAAGGAAAATATACTGACTAGGAAGTGGGAGAGGCAGACAATCTTAATTTTACCTTTTTATGCACATATTAGGACACAGACTCTGCTTCTGAGACTGCTTACTGTTCCGCACTGGCTCATTCAGCAGGGATGGATGGCTGTGCGCTGGGGAGGAATCAAGACTGCACAGTGAAGTACAAAGTTGTCCATATGGCTTCTGCCTCATTGCTGCAAAAGCTGAAAGAAAGAGTGACTGGTGCAAGACAGGAAGAAAAAGGTTGCATATGTGGTTAAGGCAGCTAAATACTTCCTTTGGAAACAGGATTTTCTTCTTGATTCTGACCAGTATTTCCACATGGTCTGGAGTGTCATTCTAACATGCTGAAGAACAGTTGTTTTTTTGCTGTTCTAGTTTGTCTCTGTACAACTGAGTAAAGATTCATTGCATCCTGCTATAAAGCACCTAGGTTTGAAGTGGCATACAACACAGCTTTCTTGTCCAGACAAGGAAGCTCTCTCATAAAAGGTAGTGCATGGAAGAAGTAGTAGGCTGTTTCCCCCATTCTTTCTAAAATTGGTGATACTGGCTCATGCAGCTGGTTCTCGCAGTAGTCTTACCTACTCTGTCCAGTACTATCCAACATTCTGGTCCCAGTTCCAGGACCCGGGCTGTCCTTCTTAAGCTTCTTATCTTGGTCTGCACTTCCTGCCAACATGTTCACATGCATGCATATATGCACCCCTTACTTGAGATCTCCATCCTTTACTCTGCCTCTTACTAGGCCTGTAGTTTTGATTTCCCTTCCCCCCCAGCTCCTAATCCTGGTTGTTTTCTAAATTCTTCATTCAGAATCCATGGTCTCTTCAGCTCCTCTGTCCAGCTAGCTTCCTGACTCTATGTATCATTCTCGTCTTCCTCCCCTCACCTACATATTCCCGGACAGTTTCTGGTATGACTTCCATTCTTCTTTTCTTGAGCTAGCAAAATAACTCCTTTGAGAGTGCTAAGTAAATGCCCAGATTTCAAAAGAATTTTAATACCATGTAGAGATTGTGTCACGTTTCGGATTCTTAGTTGTTGTAGCTTTCCAACCTCCCTCTTTTATGCCAGTAATTTTTTATTTTTCCATACTGCATTTCCATGGGAGCTGTTTTTGAGTTTGAAGGAGAATGCAAACTTTGGAATTATTTTATTTTAAAGGATTTGTTTCCTTTAAAATAACTAACCTAGCCAGGTAGATATGGCTTGAAAGGTCATACTGGAATAATCTCAGTGAGAAGCATGGTTCTGATGCCCCATTTGCAAGCCCTTACTCAGCTGAGGTTTTCTAGTAAGAAGCTTTGTCAAACTTGAAAGTATGCGTTTAAGAAAGATTTGCTATGTATGTATACCTAATTTAATAATATAGCTAAAAGTAAATCCATAAATTGTTCTGATTTTGGTAGGGATATGTCAGCCTAGGGGAAGGTTTCTTCCAGTTCTTTCAAAGTGAAAAAGAGCTGAAAGTAAGTCCTTACAAAAGCTCTTGGTTTGGTCGCATTCCTACTGAGAGCTGTGGCTGTGTGGGCACTCTTTCTGTACAGAGTTGCTACACCAGTTTTGTTCTGGTGAGAGCAGGCATGTTCTTGCCAGCTGAGAAGTGCTCCTGCCTTGCTGAGCGCCAGGCACGGGCTGCATCCCGAGTTCTCTACAGCACGGGGCACCTGGCTGGGTCAAAGCTTTTTTTTTTCCCCTTTAATTTTACTACACACGTGCTAGATGTGATTCAAGTTCAAGGATAAGACTTTAAAAAGTAGTTAATACTCCTGAAATTTAAAGGGACTTGGGTTCCTGAGTTGTGTTTTGTTAATGTAAATGATCAAGTGTTTTTAGGGCAATGTTTAGAAAGGAGAAATAAAATTGCTTTTTGCTTCCGTTGTTTCCTCATGAGGCACTAAATGTCTAAAAGAATTTGTGTGCAGATGTATTTAAAAATGTCTTCACCTATTGTTTGTGTAACTTTTGTTTCTTTGAAAACCATTGTGTTAGTTTTCAAGTCCCTGTGGCTTCATCAGTCTAGGATTTAAGATTGATTGCTCTCATTTAGTAGGAAATCCATTTTTAACAGTATGTTTGAAAATTCTTCCTTTGATCAGACAATTTATACTTAAGGTTGTGACAGTCTTCTCTGGGTCTCTTTGCAGCTCTTTGAAACTTCCATGCCCCGGGTTTTGTCTTGCCCTTTTGCTGATGCTGCCATTCTCATAGCAGGGTTTGAAGCACAGTGCGTGTGTTTGTCTCAGATACCCCGTTTCACCCTAGGATGCTCAATCATAAACAGAACAGCGATGTGTGCTGGAGTCTGCTGCTGCGCTTGCTGCTTCCAACAGTTCCTATGTGCTTTCCCATTTATGCAGTAAATAAAGCAGGTGTCCTGCAGTTAAGATTTAGTTTGTGCCATCCTTATTCTTATACTGAATATTGGCCATCGTTTTGCAGAGAGCAAGTCAGGGATCCTGCAAGAGGGAAGGTGTGGTATGATCATAGTGGAATGCACATACATGCAACTTGAGTTTAGTGTGCACGGGAAGTCAGCCAGATATTGGAGGGGAATGTGTTTTCATACAAATAGACCCCTGTAGCATCACCTTTTTCAGACTTTGCCCAGCATTCTCTTTTATTCCTGTCCCTCGTTTGCCTAGATGTCTCCTCACTTTTCCCCTGACCTGTCTAATCCAAGCTGCAGTGTTCAGCAACCTACAGTTTACGTTACAGACAGATGGGCTTGGATTTTTCAGATTGGCCATACTAGGCATTTCTTCTAACTTTGGATGATGTTCTGTCGCATTTCAAGTCTCTACTCTGAAATATCTAGATGTTAAAATTTCTTCTTGACGTTAGAAGAGGTTCTATATTTTGTTCAAATACACAAAGTATTTGTGTATACACAGCGCAAACACTCTGTCTTGTAGATGTGGTATAATTCTTTTAGTATAATTTTAAAAATTAGATTGAGATAGGAAGGAAGAATTTCAGCCTGAAGGATTCAAAGTTGGCAGAATTACAATGGAAACTAGTCTTTAAATCATAATTGTTAAGTAACCTTTAGTTTCCTAGCAGCTATCAGAATTGCTACCAACTACTACTGTCTACTGTTAGTATATTGAAAAGAGTCATATTTCTTGGATGCAGCTTGTTTTGCTTTCGTGTGTTTCTGAGCTTAGACCACCTACCTTGAAGTCTTTCGAAATGAATTTCAGGGCGTAGGGGATTTTTATAATTGTAGAAACATGTAATGGAAATGGAATTGACCTGACTTATTTGATGAGGTGATCTGGTTCAGCA
>NW_009208430.1:42212-52146 GCF_000690835.1 Fulmarus glacialis
ACATTTCATGTGGCCACGGGTTAGTTCTTTGTTGTGCTGTACAAAACTTCCCAGAGGTGAATGAGGAGATATAAGAAGCTTATACTTAGTATCATGTAACTTATACCATGACTTCGACTGGCCTCTATTGACAGGCCAAGTGCCACAGATGTGGCATCTTCCATGCCTTGACACAAGCCTGGTGTCCAAACACTGAGGCCATCAACCTGACTTGTTCTTTTGAAGGGGCAGTAAATTGAGGAGAGAAGGGAAGGGGAGGAAGGTAACCTAAAGCAAATACCTGTAATCTCTTCTTTGTTGGACAGGTTGCAAAGAATAGTTTGAGCTTGTAAGAGACTGAGTTTTCTTTCTAAAAATATTCCAGATGTTCCTCTATAGTTGACTATAGCACCGTTCGGAGTCTGAATGTGGAGGCTTGATGCATATGTCTCTAATTAAAGCGTACACTGCATATAAGATTGAAATAGAACTGCATTGCTTCTGTTGTATTTTACACAGCTTTTTATTTCTGAAGAAAGTTTGTGTTGTTTTATACTGGCCGTGTGCTATGTGGGGAGTGTTTTAATTCTCAGGCGTACACACATGCACATGTAAGTCTATATTATCAACAACACTGAGGCAATTCTCATATGTGTTAGGTAATGACAGTATCATTTTTAAGTAAAGTTACTGTCAGAAGTGTTGTTTTCCATTGATGCATGAAGAGGCTTCTAGAGTGGATGCTTCTCAGTGAATGGATATTTTACTGTTGTAAGTTTCTGAATAAACCATTAAGTTTCTACTAAACTAAGTTGTCATTTCAGTGGGACTAATTAATTCAAGCTATCACAAATAATCTCAGTATTGACCGCTAAGATTCGGAAGTCCCAGGGCTTGGAGTCTCATGAGCTTGTGTTTGTTTCATCTTTCCCTTTTCTGGGGGAGGGGGAAACAGTCTTGATGACTATTTTTTAAGAAATTAATTGTTTAATTATTTAATTGTTAAAATTGTCAGACAAAAATCATCCTGAACTTACCTTCACTTAAAACAGAACATAACTTAGATATGCTAAAATCCAAATAAACCAAACTGTATTTATATTCTCCCAGGAGGCTGGAGTAAGAAAGGAGGAAAAACTACTTCCATAATGTTTGTCTTATTTCTTAATTTATCACTGGAAGGCAAACAGATCCTGTGGTGAATAGTGCTGATGCATGAACTTGAATTTCATAGAATATGATGTATTTTAGGTTGTTTAGGTAGCACTGAAAAAATCTTTAAAAATTTGTTCAAGTAGCTGGATGTTTCTGTTTTTAAGTTTAATTGTGTGGTGCCAGTATGTGGATCTGTGACTGAAGAACGTGAAAAGTTTGGTTTAAGATGAAGAAAATCAGGCTGAACTGTTTTTGAAAACTCTGAGTACTTCTGTTTGTTGAAGATTTCGGGCTCAACAGAAGATTTATTGACTTCATTTCATGCTTTAACTATTCATTGTGATCATTAAATAACAATCAAGGCTGTTTCTGCGTGATGAGAGATCACTTGTTAAACTTCTGTTTTCACTGGGAAGAATAAGTATTAGCATTTAAATTGAAATTGCTAATTTCTCCTTGCATATGTCCTTAGGGCTCAATCCTGCCAGATGCTGAGCACTCTAGTTGTAGGGTTCAACAGTTCTTTTTTGTTCTGATTTCATGACTAGAGTTAGTTCTTCTAGGTAGTGGACTCTTTCATCCTATACTTACTGTTCATCCAAAGTCCAGTTGTGAGGCTAATTGCTGCTTTTTTGTTTGTTTTTTTGTTTTGTACTGCTTTTCTGAGGGTAGGGGAGGAAAAGGATTTTACTATGTATCAGGGCTATTTTTAGTCTCTTGTGGATGTACTATGTGGAGACTGTTCCAGGGCTATAGGAGTTTTCTCTGAAATTAGATTGAATTTGTCATTTTTACATGGCTCTTTATCAGACTGTCATGAAGGTTCAAAGTTTAATTTGTAATACAGCAAAAATTAACTTTATATTAAGACTTATGCTAAAGGTCTATGTAATCATTTTGGAGGCGATTTTAAAAAGCATGACCTCATTGGGAGGTAAGAAGTCATCTATGCCTTTGAAAATGCATCAGCTGTGGTCTTTTTTATCATTACTTCTTTCATACATGAAAGAGAAACAAGATTCAGCCTTCCATGTCTCTCAAGCCTGTTTGTTTCCAGTATGCTTTACAGATTTTTTGAAATTATGTTTTTCTTTGTGATTTTTACCTAATTTAGTAGCATTTAATCACATTTTATAATTTTCCCCTTGTCGTGGTTTAACCTGGCAGGCAGCCAAATACCACGCAGCTGCTCACTCACTCCCCCCCCCAGTGGGATGGGGAGAGAATCGGAAGGGTAAGAGTGAGAAAAAACTTGTGAGTTGAGATAAAGACAGTTTAATAAAACAGAAAAGGGAGAATAATAATGATAATGATAAAATATACAAAATAAGTGATGCACAATGCAATTGCTCACCCCCCGCGCTGACCGATAACCAGGTAGCGATCGGTACTTCCTGGATCACGCCTACCATTCATATACTGAGCATGATGTCACGTGGTATGGAATACCCCATTAGCCAGCTGAGCTGGCTGTCTTGATTATGTTCCCTCCCATCTTGTGTACCTAGCTCAGTCAGTAGGCATGGGAGCTGTCCTTGGACTAGGAGGGTACTTAGCAACAACTGAAAACATCAGTGTGTTATCAACATTCTCCTCATACTAAATCCAAAACACAGCACTAGCAAGAAATTTAACCCTATCCCAGCCGAAACCAGGACACCCCTGTAGTGCAATGGGACTGTTCTTATGCTTAAAAGAACTATATGATTAAGTACTTTACTTGGTTGGTGGTGTTGAATGGTTTCTAACTTTAACATAATAGTTAATCTATTGTCAGTCTTGCACCAAGACACAAAATTTTGAATTGTTTACCTAATTGTTAATGAAAAATTTTCATGCATCTGGCAAGCTGTAACATAAATGAAGCAAAATTCTTTTGGTACTTTGGAAATGCATCGATAAATCATACTCAATTACGTTGTGACACTTAGAGAACCAGAATTAAAAAACAGTAGACCATAAAGTATGAATGTATGTGTTCTGTGCTATTGATTATCTTTCATAAATAGTAAGTATCAGAAACCTTTGTTTTCCATAATCCTTTTTCTATTCCTGTTCCACAAAGGTACCTACGTTTTTGTTCAAAGTAGAATAATAGTTTTCAGTGGTAATTTAGCAACCATGTAGCTGAGACTTGTTATAGATATGTTCTGGATATGATATACAGACATTGGTGTCATTTTACTTTTCCTTGGAACTGCTTACAGGCCCAAAACTTGGACAAAAGAGGATTTATCCTCTGTTGTGATTCACATAGTCTAATAATTTCCTTTTTATAACAAGTAGGCTGTGTCCTGATATTTTATTAGTCTGAAATTTTTTAAGATTAGGCTTCCCTCTTTACGGATAATTTCTCTGCTGCTTTGCGCCAGACTCCACAGATCCTGCTGCTTTGGGTGATAAAATTTATATGGCCATACATACCTCATGTATTTTTCATTGTTGTATGTATTATTCCTTTTAAACAACTTAGGAGATGACTTGAGGTAGCAGAAATTCTGTGATTAGGTCAGCTAAGTTTGATCTTTGAGGGTGGATCATAAGAAGCAAGTTGCAGAGTTAGGGTCTAAATTAGCAGTGAGAAACACAAGCTATCTAGTGGACAAGAACTGTTTTACAAAGTGAAAACCAACCAACCAACCCCCTCACAAGGAGCACAAAATATTCCCTCTCTCTTTTTGAGGGCATGGAAGAAAACCTGTGAGTTAATGCTTTCCTCTTCCAATTTCCCTTGCTTCTATGCATGTATACGTGCTGGTTGAAGAGGACTGTGTTGATGCGCAAGCTGTTTTTAACAGTCTCCTTTTAGCACTTCATTGGGAAATTGTTTTCATATCCCCAAGCTTATTCCTTTGAAAATGGCAATTTATATAGCTGTGGCTGAGAGACTTAGGGCAGCTTGGGTGTGTGGGAGGGATGCCCTAGGCTCTGCAGAACATAGGGCAACTAAGTCTGTATTAAGTCTGGACTAAGTCTTTAGAAGTAGAAATAAAATGGCATTGGTATTTAATTGACTCATAGATGTAATGGTCCACCTCCACAAATCAACTGAAAATTCCCTTATTAAAGTCTCAGGTCAATTATCATTCATAGAGTTATTTCAAGCAAGTTTCTACAAAGCTCCAGACCTTGGAATACATGGGTGGTTGGCTCCATGCAAGCAGCAAACTGACAGCAAAGTTCATGTAACCAGGTCTCTCCCCTTGCACCGTCCTGTTTCCTGCAGTGCCTTTATTGTTTTCACAGACTTGACTTTGTTAGAAGTGGCAGAAGGACCCTGAGGCTATTCCCTGCATTCCTTCTTACTATCTTTTCACATTTCTACTTGATGCACCTTGTTTCTGGACAAGGTGCCTCCAAAAATTGGGTGCCTCTCTTGCCCTCCACAGACTATTTTACTTGCTGACACATGGAAAAGGCAGGCAGACCTGACAAGCTGGAAGATAACAATACAGGGCTTGCCTAGGATTTAAGAAGTACATGTTGTGATGAGCACATTATTTACAACAAAGCAGCAGTGGGATTAATTAGAATTAATGGACAGTGCTGTTATCTTGAAATTTCAGAAAAATACTGTTTCAGACAAAGCCAGTAACTTTATTCTTTATTTCTGGTAGAAAGAAACACTGTTCTCCACACTCCTGAAAATACGGAAAGGAGCCACTGAGCACAGGAAACTGGTCTGCTTTTGACCAATCTGAAAAAGTCTGTATTGCCTTGAATAATTATATTAGCCAGTACAGGAATTAATATATTATGTGCTGTTTGTCAAAATGGTGAACCAAGAGTCTTTTTGGGAATAAACAGATGCAAATATGTAGACCTGAAGAAAAACCTATGCAGCACTAACAGACATGTAGATTTTTTTTGTATTGCTGGTTGTTTGAAGAATGAGTCTCATGTTTGTTTAATCATAGAGTTGTAGTAGATAGTGAACTCTTGAGATGTTTATTAATCCTAAATTTAAAAGGAAGCTAAAAGAACTGGGCATGCTCCTTTTTAAGAAGAATTCTTAAATTAGTCCAGTACACTCAGCTTACTTTACATGTAAGCCATGGGATGATGTTCTTTGTCTGTTTCGGGGTTTCCTGGATGTCTGGAAGATTGACCAAGACCTGCTAGTCATCTCCTTAGTAACTTGTTTACTGCTCCAGCATGGGTTCCCTCCCTACAGGTTACAGTCCTTCATGAACTTCTCCAGCGTGGGTCCTTCCCACAGGCTGCAGTTCAAGAACTGCTCCAGCACAGGTTCTTCCCATGGGGTACAGTCCTTCAGGAACAGACTGCTCCAGCATGGGTCCCCCATGGGTCCCAGCTGCCAGAAAACCTGCTTCTGTGTGGGCTCTCCATGGGCTGCACCTTCCTTCAGGGCACATCCACCTGCGGTGTGGGGTTCTCCATGGGCTGCAGTGTGGATATCTGCTCTGGCATGGTCCTCCATGGGCTGCAGGGGGAATCTCTGCTCCGGCACCCGGAGCACCTGTTCCCTCTCCTTCTCTGACCTGGGTGTCTGCAGGGCTGTTCCTCTCGCCTTTTCTCACTCCTCTCTCACAGCTGCTGCACAGCATTTTTTTTACCCTTTCTTAAATATGTTATCACAGAGGTGCCACCGGTGTCACTGATGGGCCCAGCTTTGGCCAGCAGCGGGTCTGCTGGAGCCAGCTGTAAGTGGCTGTGTCCAGCACAGGGCAACCCCTGGTCCTTTCTCAGAGAGGCCACCCAGCAGCACCTCCTGCTACCAAAACCTTGACACCTGCACGCAATACAGCTTGAAAGCTAGATAGATGATGTCTCCTTTTGGCCACATTGAGACTCCAGTTTGTTAAAAGCAGTGTTAACTTCAGCTCACAAAATGAGCTTCTGCTGTAATGATTGATGTCTGCTGTGTACCATGTATTATATATACAATGCCATCAAAGCCCCTTGGGTCCATGGTGTGAATATACCAGTCATTCTGCTTCTATCTAGCATGTAATTCTGTCTGCAATATATCTGTCTTTTTTTTGTTTTTAAAACAAAAATCATGTTTATGTGAAGAAAAGTTTAATCTCTTTTTCACTATGAAACAGCCTAAATTTGCACGTGGCTATCTTCGTATTAATTCTTACCGTAATTGGGGACAGTGTGAAAATGGATACACCTCCTCTGGCTCAAAACTGTGCAACTTATATTTTCACATTTTACATGTAGTTTTTTGGAAACATTTTTAAAACAGGGATATTGGATTTTCTGTTTTACATTGTTAACCTGTCCTGGAAAATATTTTGCCCCTGCAGAAGTTAGACATGAAAGATTACCTAAATATTTGTGATTTGAGCCCTCACAAGAATTACTCCTGAATGTGAGTAATGATACTATTTTCTAAAGCCCTATCGGTCCTTGGAAGAAATATATACTACTCTAAAAAATTTAAATATCTCACTTCAGCAGTAATTCATAAAATTTTCCTGAGAGTTTTAGCTGTAATTAAAGAGAGTCTGTGCCATTACGAGTAGCATGATCTTTCAGCTCCTCAAAGATGACATAAATAGAGAATGTAATAGTAATTTGTTAGTGTGCACTAAAAGCAGCCATCATGTTTGGTATAGTTGGCTGCTGTGAATTTTAGTAATTTCTATTGCATTTTGCTTTATAGTGCCAGATACAAGTCAGGTAAACGTATTTTAAAATGTACCTAGATTTCACTTGGCATTGCAGCAGTGATGGCGGTTAATATTTATCTCAACAAAAACCTCTCTAATGTTAAACCAAAAATTTTATGCTAGTTAAGATAACACTTTCTACTTTAAAGAAAGCATCTACTCCATATAGAGCAAATATAAGTAAAACTGAGGATATTAAGTATTGCATTTAATGGGTAAGGAAAATGTCATGCTGTGTGGCTACTTACTACAAATTTTATTTCCTGGCATTCTTTCTGCCCCAATAAGCCTCTAACACTTTCCAAAGGCTTCAGAGCTAGTACTTTAGGGAGTAATTTTTGGATTTTGGCATCACAGCCAGAATAATCATTTAGAAGTTCAGAGGTATGCTTCTAAAATGTCCCCCTACTCCCCCTTTCTCCATGGAAGATCCCTAGGAAGCACGTAGTTTCCTATCTATCATTGTGACTTTTCCATGTGCATTCAGGTGTTTAGGATTAGTAGGAGAGGGATCTTGAAAAGGGTCTGTAGATCTAGTAATAATGTGTATATGCTGTGATGCAGAAAGTACAGAGGGAACCGCCTGTGGCTTTTTCTGGTGCAAGAAGAGAACCCCATTGTGTGAGACCGGTGTATTGCAGTAGAGGTGGGACCACTTAATATATAGTTACCAGTGTGCCAAAGCCCATCCTGATCTGAGAAGCAAGTTGTCCTCTGAAGTACCTCAGGTACTATCTGCTGAAAGAGAATTCTTTTCCAAGTCTGGCTCCCAGGGCTCAGGGTGGTGCTACTGCTTGTGTTTTTCTTTTGCCAGTGTACCTTGTGCTTCTCTGCAGAGTGGGATACTTTTAACAGGAGGTCGCTCCTCTTTTCCGTGTGTTAAGAGTACTCTATGCATCATGTGTTCAGTCTGATAAACTTGCTTCAAAGATACTCAAAAGTGTTAAGTCTAGGAAGATTTGTACAGGGAGGTTTCTTCCCTCCCCTTGGTGTAGCTATTTTAGCCTTGCTGCAGGCCAGGTGCACAAACCAGTCAATTTTGAATACTTGCTACAAGACAATTGGAATCAGTTTTTTAATGAGATTTAGGCCAGCTAACCCTTGCCCAAGGTGATCCTTCTGAGAACATCATGGTCATGTAAAACACATTATTTGGCATGAGGCTGCTGTATCAGACTCATGCCAGCATGCTGCGTGATCTACAAATATATACTTTTGAAAGGCTTCTGAAAAGTGTTTTCTCTGTTTCAGCCTGTCTCTCTTGTTGCTGCAATATTCTTATTGTGTTTTCTGATTGTTGGTCCCATAAATGCTTGTCCTGGTTTCCCATACTTGATAGCTAAAGCAAGGAAGTGTTGTCAGGCCATGCTGTTTAAATCAGAATTTGCTATGGGTCTGTTCAGACAAGTTTGCTTAAATAGAAGCACTGAAATTATATAGTTCAATTCTGCTTGATCGTTTTTCTTCCTTAGTTGTTAATTGCTTTTAACAGAGAAATTAAACTGCCTGAGAACCAAAAATGTCTGAGATTCATTTATTAATGTTTGGTTTAAGCCTACCATCAAAGTTAATGGATTTATTTCTTTCTTGTAGAGGGTTTTTTTTTCTTTTAGTTTGGAGACCTGAGATGTAAAAACTGGTTTGGTATCACAGAATCATAAAAACTCTCAGGTTGGAAGGGACTTCTGGAGATAGTCTAGTCCAACCCACCTGCTGAAAGCGGGGTAAGCTGGAGCAGATTGCCCAGGACCATGACCAGTCGGGTTTTGAAAAGCTCCAAAGATGGAGACTCCACAACCTCTCTGGGCAGCCTGATCTAGTGTTTGATCACCCTTACAGTTAAAAAAATCAGTAGACAAGATTTAGTGACTACAAAGTAAGAACAACAAGTAGTTTTCTCAGGTTTCTCAGAAACCAAGTATTTCTGTTTAATTGTTTTGATATATTCATGGTTGGAGCAGAAACTTCAAATTTGGCAGGTGTTCATGCTGGGTTCAGAGGTGTACCTTTAGCTGCCCCTATGGAAGTCCACCTCACTTCGATTAAACTGTTAAGATTCTGAAAATTTTCATTTGCAAAACCTCCGAAGAACTATTATCAGGTCACAGCTGAAAGTTGGATACTTCATTGCCGTAGGGAGTATTTATCATAGAACCATAGAACAGTTTGGGTTGGAAGGGAAGGGACCTTTAAAGGTCATCTAGTCCAACCCCTGCTGCAGTGAGCTGGGACATCTTGAACTAGATCAGGTTGCTCAGAGCCCTGTCCAACCTGACCTTGAATGTTTCCAGGGATGGGGCATCTACCACCTCTCTGGGCAATCTGCTCCAGTATTTCACACCCTCATTGTAAAAAATTTCTTCCTTATATCTAGTTTAAACCTACCCTCTTTTAGTTTAAAGCCATTACTCCTTGTCCTGTTGCAACAGGCCCTGCTAAAAAGTTTGTTGCCATCTTTCTTATAAGCCCCTTTTACTTACTGGTGGGCTGCAATAAGGTCTCCCTGAAGCCTTCTCTTCTCCAGGCTGAATAAGCCCAACTCTCTCAGCCTTTCCTCATAGGAGAGGTGTTCCATCCCCCTGATCACTTTTGTGGCCTTTGTCTGGACCTGCTCCAACAGGTCCCTGTCTTTCCTGCACTGAGGGCTCCAGAGCTGGATGTGATGCAGTAGGTATAGTCTGTTACAGTACCTCTTATTCCATACTGCTTGCTTCTTTAATTCTAAACAATGAAGATTTGTTGCTTAGAAGTTAGGTAACTAACAGGTGTTGTGTTTGTAAGCGTGTGGAATTGTAACTAGTATAAACTGTGTATCCTAGAAGCATTGTTAGATTCTAGTGATAATTAACTTCGACTATGGAAACCATAAATAAAAGCGATCCAAGTATGGCTCAGGGACAAGTTGCAACCTTATAAGGAGAAGGAAGGACAAGTTCACAGAAAGTTCACTACCCTGTCGACCACCAGAGACCACCCGAGACCCTCGGAGAAGACCCTAAAGGCTTTAGTGCGCATGCGTAAAGAATGATGTAATATTATAATTAGTTCCCAGAAACTTAATGAATATGTAAGAGAGAAATTTAAAATATGTATGAGAAGCATGGATATAAACAGAAAGGTGATTAGACCAGGTGTGCTTGATTTGTGGCAAGTCCACC
>NW_009208430.1:52363-56684 GCF_000690835.1 Fulmarus glacialis
TCCAGCTTTTCATCCACCAATACCCCCAAGTCCTTCTCGGCAGGGCTGCTCTCAATCCCTTCATCCCCCAGCCTGTATTGATGCCAGGGGTTGCCCTGACCCAGATGCAGTACCCTGCACTTGGCCTTGTTGAACCTCATGAGGTTCACAGGGGCTCACTTCTCGAGCTTGTCCGGGTCCCTCTGGATGGCATCTCGTCCCTCAGGCGTGTCAACCGCACCACTCGGCTTGGTGTCATCTGCAAACTTGCTGAGCGTGCACTCAATCCCACTGTCTGTCCTTGATGAAGATATTGAACAGTACCTTTACTTCCTTAAGGTACCAGTTATGCACCAGAATATGCTATCAGGTGTGGAAATGGTGGGAGATTGAGGAAACCACACAAGTACACACCAACAAGCTTTCAGTCTAAATAGTATTTACCAAACATCTGAACGCAAATGACATTGGAATGCTTCACCTTGGCCATGAGTTGTTGAAGACCTATTCAAAATACACATTCAATGTAAATAGGGTGTATAGAGTTAAGTAATCTTTAGTGAAGTGCTTTGAGCAATAAAACAGTTAACAAGGATGATTTTTAAAGAATTGCTGTTGTCTGAGGGATATTCAGTTGAAATGAAGGAAGCAATTAACTTAAAGTGAGTTTCATGTTCTGTGTAGGCTCAAGCAGGGTTTTAGTTGCATTTACTTTGCATTTCTTTCCTGACATCAGCTAGCAGCTTCTCTCTTGAAAAAATTAAGCTGAGGTAGTTTTGCCATTTCTTGATTTCTCCAGTTATCAAGGAAAACCAACAAATGTTGCAAATGACATTTGGTCAATCACAGGGTTTAGTAGCACTTATCCAAGACTGCTGCTGCTTGTTAAACCTCTGCTCTGGAAAACATGTGTAAACTGCTGGTGGGAAAGTACATGAGTAAAAATTTGTCTGTTTGCCTTAGCTTTGCTTTAATTGAACCAAACTCAAAGTCTTAGGGAAGTGCATATAGGTGTGTGGAGCAGGAAAATTACAGAACTATCTGAAGTCAGACATGAACATGCTCAGAAATGTCAGAATTGAAGTTGCACAGGCAACCTCAGTCTCTGTTCTTTTCTGTCCTAGCCACTAACTGGGGCTCCTAATACGCTGATAGCTCCAGATCTTGGCTGGGGTAGAAGGAATCAGGTCTAAAGTAGAAGTTGGTGAAGGGTAAGTTGTAGGATTTGTACTTTGATTTAAGATGCAGCAGGAGTAAGAGGTGGGGTGGGAAGCACCAACTCTATTATTAAGTAACCAGGCTATTGCAATGCCAAGACTCCGGCCTTTGTCCCAGACATTTCATTTCCAAATGGCGATTTTAGCATTTGGAAGCATCACTTTTTTCTCCATCGTCGCTCCAGGAAGCATGTTGAACGTATCAGAATAGACAGGGAGAGGCAGCTAAATACTGTCAGATTTCTCACTCTGATGTGCTGAGTGGAGGTATACCATGGAAGAATTTTGGGTAAAGGTTAAGTTTCTTAGTACTAGGAGATAGCTTTGAAACAGTCCCTTAGCATACTTTGCTGGTGGCCCTCTTGGGCATGTCAGAAGAGCTGGCTTTGAGTAGACAATAGCATCCTTCCCCTCTATATACTGGTGGAATTTAGTTTCTGCCTCTTCTCCTAATATAGTGGCTATTTCTGTACTTTCCATTCTATTACAGGGTGAGATTATATAAAATACCAAAGAGCTCTTTCTGTCTTTTGTTGCTGCTTTGCCTGAACGTTTCAAATGACAGCTCTTCCTTTGTGTAGAGATGGTGATTTTTCTAATGCCTGGACTAACATGCCTGAAGTCTATTTTCTGTATTTTTTTCCTAATTCATGTTTCTTCTCCCTTCATCTTCTTTCCTCTTCTTTCCATTTCCTCCTCTGTTATATTTGCTTTTTTTCAAGTTACGTTTTTAGTATACTGAATTTGTATATTGTCAAATAGACTTATCAAGAGTCAGGTTCAGTTCCCTGCTTTGGAAG
The DNA here is from genome assembly GCF_000690835.1 of Fulmarus glacialis. NCBI lineage: Eukaryota > Metazoa > Chordata > Aves > Procellariiformes > Procellariidae > Fulmarus > Fulmarus glacialis. The sequence continues at coordinate 54,360 of NW_009208430.1, forward strand.
TAAAAGCCTTAGAAGCCTTTGCTGACTCTCCTGTCAACAACTCTAAATAGTGTTTTAAAGCTGTTTTGGTTTTGTTTGTTTGGGTTTGGTTTTTTGTTTTTTTTTTTAGTCCAGGGTAATTCTAGTCTGGTCCAGTCCTATGGACTCGGCACCCAGTAGCAGTTGGAGTGCATTAAGTGAGCGTCTGGAGTGCATCCTTTTGTGGATTTTTTGAAAGACGTCCATGTGGTGCACTCCAGGACACAAAACTGCAGTAAGTTAGGATGATGAAGATTACTGTGAAAGCCCTCTCCAGATCTAGAATAAAATGCTTATGTAAATACACCAGAGTTCAGAAGTATCAGAGGCACCTTTCTCAGCACCTCTTCTTACAGCCCTCTGGTTAAATTCTTCCAGGTCATTGAGGTAACCCAGACTTTTACAGTAGTTTTATGGATTGGTATTGCCTTTGGCAGAAATAGGGGGAGATATTTCTATGCGTGGCCAAAGGTACTTTCCTCTTATAGGATTAGCTTTTTTTCAATCATGTTCCTTTTCATTCTGTTAATGCCTGATTTATTGTCCCTAATTCTTTTGGTCCTGCCATGCTATTTTTAATGCTATTCTATTTTATTGAAGCAATCAAAGCTTTTTTAACAAATTGAGGAGTGGCATCAGTATAAATTTGCTGGCGTATGTGTATTGCATAAACACAGGTGTATGTTGCAGGTTGCAGTACTGCTATTGCTCTTATTCCTGCAGTCTTTGAAGGTGTTTGCTAAGTATGTATGCAGGTGCTATGAATCTTGTTATTGTTTAGAGGGGTGAAGATTTTGAAGAATGTCACCAGATCCTGAATATGTTCACCTTGTGATGTTGTCATTGCCACATGAGTGTATGCTTGCATGTATCATAGCTGTCAGGTCAATACGGTTTAAAAGTCCTGCTTCTCAGGTACAGTCTTGTGAGAGAGAGACTGCCTTGAGCACAGTCTTGCTATTGGTGAAGGCAGATAGAACAACCTTACCTGTAACAATGCATTTATCAGTGGCCAGTGTTTCATTAGCACAGTCCAGGGTGTCTAAGTGTTTGGAATGGATTTGGATGCAAAGTCACCATTTTTAATATTTTATTTTGTTTGTATATATGCTGATGGTATTCAGCGACGTTTGCTTACACACCAAAGAAATATCTGTACACCTTAATTTTCCTGGAAGATTCTTAATGTCTTTCTCGATATTAAAATAATTCCTACCTGTAATGCTTCTTTCTCTTGTCCTGAACCAGCTCTCTTTGTCCTTTTTTGTTTCTTTTCCCTGCCTGTCATACTTCTCTCTAGGATGGCTTCTTTCTATGTTTCTATGTACCTATGTACTTTGAGAAAGTTTATGTCTGAAACAGGTCTGTATGGTTTTTTCCTTGTTTTCCTCCTCCTCCAGTGGTCTCCAGAGGGTTGAAGTACACCTCTCCCTGCTTGGCAAACAAGGAGAGGTTAGAGAAGTTTGGAGTGAAACTGCCTGACAGAATTGAGTCTGCATCATGTGGAAGCTGAAAGAAGTGCTTGTCCTAGCTTGTCTGAGTTGAAGAAGATTTGGTACTCCATGCAATGCAGAAAAAATCCAGATTTTCATAATTCAGTACTCACAGTAGCTTATTGTTCCTATAGAGTGCTGAGTGCTTTAGACAGACTGATAACTATTATTATTATTATTATTGTGCTGCCCCACCATTATACAATGCATGTGTAAACCATTTCAGGAAGGAAGGTTGGCTGTGATAATGGCACCAGGTAGAGCAATTGATTATGTGGCTGCAGAAGTGTCTTTTACTTGGGGTTTGTGCTGCTTGCTCAGCCTTTCTGAAAAGGCAAAATGGCACGAGTTGAACAACAGATTAATGAAGTAGTGCGCAGACTTGGTTTCCGCATTGTGGAACAGGTGACAGAGTAATGCAAAAAGAGGTCGAGAGATATTATAGGCAGGTAGTACTGTCTTCCTTGAGAGCAATGATAATCTGACATTTATTGAACTAAGTATATGTTTGCAGTGGAGCATGGCAGCACAGTGCGGGGCAGCAGGCCAGAATTCATTCCAGTGCAGGTCTGAGCTGAAAAGCAAGGGACTTTTTTTTGTGGTAAGGAAATGTGATAGCCCTTCCTTGTAGCTACAGTTCAACAAAGCACATTAGACGTGAGAATATCAAGGTCAGCAGGGCTGCTCACATACATGCTTAAAGTTAAGCATACTTTAGTGTGTTCTAACCATGCTGTTTTTTGGACTCGGAATAGGCATTTTGTAATCCACAGCTTCTCAGTAGTGGGAAAAATATAAATAAAATTTGAAAAGT
>NW_009208430.1:56717-60479 GCF_000690835.1 Fulmarus glacialis
AAGATAAAAGGTGTAAGTAAATACAGAGCGTATTGGTTTTTCATTCATTTGTTTAAAGTCGTCTTGTTACTACTTTGGTGGCCTAAAGGATCATCAAATCTGACCTTCAGGATTCTTTTACACTGCCAGAGCAGAGTAAACAAGTCTTTGTACATTTGAGGATCAGATCTATGGAAACCGGGGAAACAGAGGACAATTTTTAAAATTGAAGCAGAGGAGGTTGAACCCCATGCAACTTTCTGTATCAAGTCTAAGACCGGTGTTGTTACAGACGATCATGACATATAATCTGCTTAATAAACCGACCATGCTCTAGCATGCAAGTGTTAAGAGTACTGAGGACAAAACATCTGCTGAGAGCCCAGTTCAGAAATCATTCCTGTGCTAGCTATGAACCTAATAATTTCCAGCCTGAAGGTATTCATGGCCATTTTATAGTTATTAGTTCCAGTGCCAGCAATGACACTTAGCGTACAGAGATATTCCAGTCCTCTGTCAAAGTAGCAGAGCATACAAAATGCCTCACCTCGTGATCTGAGCTTGAATGTTCAGCAAAATTTGTAAAAGCATATTATGAATGGTGCTTGGTTTTTCTCAAAGTATGTGCAAGTAATAGTCACAGAGTTAATGGCATAGTGCTGTCGCAGCGAGTTGAGCAGTTAATGATTAAAGTCCAGTAAGGAAAAAGAAGATGGCTCTTCAGGATAAATATGCAAAAGATGCAAGGTCTAATAGAGAATTGTGATATGTGAAAGGCTTCCTGGCAGGCTGCACTGTTGGAAGAAAAATGAGCGTTATAGTGGTGACCCCTGGAGCAAAATCCCCTAACCTTGTCTGGCCTGGTTCAGTTCCTCCCATGGGGACGGACAATGTGGATGTTGATCGTTCTGGATTACTTGTCTCTCTCCTTTGTCATATCACAGTTTTGTGGTGTTTGGTTGGGTTCATAATGAGTTTTTTTTACGTTGCTGTTGTAATTCAGTCTGTAATTCAGTCTAATGGCAGCCTTGACACTGCTGTGGCTAATGCAATGATCAACCTGCCAGACCACTGCATGAATTGAAGGTATTCTCACTGAATTGAAGGTATCAGGAATAAATAATTCAAGCCACAGAAGTAGGCTGTCCCCCTACTTTCAGCCCAGTGGTTTGCCTTTCAAGGATAAGCTGATTTGTCTTCTCTTCAGGTTCTTTAACGTTCCTACAATACCTGTACTAATCCCCATCTGAACTAATAATTCCCCATGTATTTGCTTGGATAAGGTATGCTGTGTTTTCCTTTTAACCATCAGTAATTGCATCAAAGATTTGTTTGGGGTAATCTATCTTTCTGATGCTGTAATATATTGTCTGTCATCTTTCCCTGAGAATTGTTTTTGACCTGTACTTGCTGTTGAGGTCAAGCATGTGAGTCTGAAGTTGCTTGAATGGATCTCCCCTTGAAAGGAGGCACTGAATTAGCAATGCCACCCATCTTGGTAAATTTATAACAATTTCCTACCAGGACTTCAGTAAAAATGATGTGCTGGTTCCTTCAGTGTTCTTGGATAGTGCACAGATAGGAGCACATTCAACTCTGTTTTCCTTTTGTGATGTTGTGCAGTTTCCATTCCTACATACTTATTGCTGTTTTTGTTTTGTCTCCATATATTGCCATCCCGATTAAAAATGGAGGCAAAGCTGGTGTGAAGAAAACCAGTGCTGCCAAGTGGAGAAGAGGGATGTCTTCAGCTAGCATTCAAGGCAAGAATGAGTAAAACATTAAAAACACATTATTTCTTCACGAAGGAGCTTGTCTTTTCTATCCATAAACTGCAGCTTGTTGTCTGTAGCAATGAAATGTCTGTAGTACTTCGCAGATGAAGCATCTTTGAAGAGTAAAATTAAGATGGCGAGGTACCAGTCTAGAGTCGTTGAATGAGCCAAGAAAGCTGAAGAACTGACTGGTGACTGATGGCTTGCTTGTTGGCAGAAGAGCAAAGTGTTATATTCCAGAGAGAACAGCATCATTTTTTCAGGTGTTGGGGAAAGGCAAGCATGGAATTTTACCCTGGAAAGAGTACAAGCAATGATTTGAGGCTTTTTGGAAGATGCAGGGAAGGTAATATAAATGTCTCAATACATAAGGACCATTTAAAATAATTTACAAATCAAAAAAGGTACTCAAAAAATATCTCCAGTAGACTGTTATTCATAGATACCGTTCTTTTTTGTCAGGTATTTATTCCTTGAATAGAAGCTATATATGGTCCAGTACTGCACTGCATTGAGATAAGAGGACTGATGCTATAGCATTTTCAAGCATATATTTTGAAATGTTTTCATCAGAACATATTTTGAAATAGTTGCCTATTCTGTAGGGTGCAGATTTTTGAATGGCATGTTTCTTTCCTATAGTCCTATATTTTCCCTTGGTCACCGAAGAAGTGAGCACTTTACTCTTTTGAGGGCATTCCCTTGAAATGAAATGAAATGAAACCTCCTGTATTTTCTGCTGTTTCAGTAGAATAACTACATATAACTACATAACTTCATTCGATTATTTGTTGGCCATAGAGCATCATGGTCCACCTCCTTCTGTGCTCTGCAAATTTGTTTTTGTTTGCCTTTTAAGAATACAATGTTGTTCTTGTCTGTTTGAACTTTTTGTGTGATGGCAAGAAAATTTTGGTATAGATTCAGAATTCAGTTTATTCTTTCAATTTCGGCAGGGAAGTAGCTCTATTGTTACACAAGTAGCAGACTTGTGGATTTGCAGCATTACTAGCAACTTTCATCTGACTGCCATCTTCAACAAAATCGTCACCTCTTGCTATGCTTATGTGTCTGATGTAAGCCAAGCCAGATGACGTAAGCGGCTGATGAGGCTGCCAGCAGTTCTGGGGAATAAGCCTAGTATGACTGTAGGTAGAGCAGCTTGTCAGTATGGCTGTTGTGAAGACAGCAGAAAAAAACCTATGATGCGTATCGGTACTTTTGAATACCTCTTGGATCCTCACATCTACCACTGTCAGCCCTAAAGCATCTGTTTCCCATGACAAATGACTGATTCTGTGCAGAATCCCCCAAGTTTCTACATGCAGTCTACTTTTGCTTGTGGGAAGGTAATGTGGGAGGGAGCAGAAGTAACAAAAACCAAACATGGGATGGCATCAAATCCAGGGAAATTGAGCTATTCATTTCTGAAAAGCTTTTGAATAGATTTTTGCAGAGAGCTGAACTCAGTAAAATACGCACTTTGCTTCAGGAGCTCTGTTCCTACCAGCAGTGGAAAAGGAAGGTGGAGCCTTGAGAACCTCCCCTGTGAATAGCTGGCAACTGACTGTATTTGAATCTTTTTTTAATAAATTCCAGCCGTTACTAATATTTTAAAAAAACCATTTCTTGATGGTCCTGTTACTCTTGCTACTTTATTATAGTAATAATAGTAATTACTACTCTCATACACTCTGCTTAGAGGATTAAGCATCATCACTCCTGTAGCTAAATACTACTTTCTTTTGCAGTCAGTGAAACGCCCAAATCGTAAGCAGGTCGGTGTGTGTTCTGCTCCTCCCTGAACTCCTTCTGCCGATTTCTCTGGATGGTAGGGTCTCTAGTACTCTGTCCCAAGAGTCGGGCAGGGTGTAGGCTGCATTGGCATCTTGATTTACATCCACTGTTAAACAGCCCAGTCAAGAGCAGTCTCGCCTCAATGTGTAGTCAGTCTGAATTAACCTTCTGCAGGAAAGACTTTCTTCTGTGGCCAGACTATCGCAGGAAT
>NW_009208430.1:60510-82335 GCF_000690835.1 Fulmarus glacialis
AGTCAAAATTTCAGCTATCCTTTGCCTGCAGGGTAAATCTCACCTGTTAAAGGCAATTCTGTGCTGAAACTGAACAGATAATCTGGTGCTGAGAGACTGCTGCCAGTTAGCAGAACCATACAAAAACCTGGGTGTCCATTTTGCAGTTGTAGAGAAACTTAGTTTTTTGTTCTTGTTATGCATTCTAAAAATATGGGGCAAAGCAGACCTGAGTGCAGAGACGTTATTTTCTGTGATATACTATTTCATATGTGGCTTTGCTGGTTAGTCTCTTGTCGGCCATTGCCCTGGAAGTGAAAGATTTATTTTCTCTGACAGAACACAGAAAAATAACCTTTCCTTTGAAGGGAGGTGTGCAAATTCTGTTTAATTTTTAGCAATCATAACAAAAAATCTTTCGTGAACAACTCTTCCAGTTTCCAGAAAAGGCAATTGGTTTTTTTTCTTATGTAAAAAAAATTTAAAAAAAAAATATGCTTGATAATAAAACTATGAGGATGGAATGAGCAAAGTAAGACATTAAAAAAAATCAGCAGCATATTCATATATTAAATATCATACTTGTCTAAGAATAGAGAGAATAACATTTCTGTGTTTGCATTGCAGCTCATGCTGGTCTTCCCCGCGAATCTAAAAGATAGGTATTTTAAGTGATTCCTTTTCAAATGATGCAGTATCCTCAGGGAGCTAGATAAGAACTCTCATTAGTGTTGCAGAAATTGTTGGTCTAATTACCCAGTACATCTTGGCTTTCATGGATCTCTTTTTCTCTTGAAGTCATGTTAAGCTGTACAGGGAAACCTGTTCCTGATCACTGGCAGGGAAAATGTAGCTCCATCTCAAGAATCCGCCCAACTTTTGTCTGTCTGCACTACTGCAAGATGGCAGATGAGTGTTTTCCTCCTGGAGAGCTAGCAAGTCAGAGGGAAAATAATTTATGACTTATGTGCATTGTGGCTCTTACAATCTGTGGCTGTACCTTCCTGTGTAGTATTCTCCCTTCGCTAAGGTTAGGAGCAGCATCTTGGAGAAGGTGGGAAAAGGGGGAAGGAAGAGAGGAGTGTGACTACTGAGACCCTGCTTCTTAGCTGCTGGCCAGGAATCCCTCCCTAAAAGCTGAAAGTACCATACTTCCAAGTATGGTTCAAGTTGCCAGAGGACACCTGATTCTTAGAGGGAAATTTTCTTGTGAAGCATCATCTATATGCTCAAGAATGATGAGGGCTTCCATATCTAAGCATGGCCTTCTATTTGGGCCAAAATGGTAAATATAAAAACTGTCTTGACAAAAAACAGAGGTAGACTGATGTCTTACACTGTTCAATGACTCCTGGATAGCCCACAGGGGTCTTAGCCAGGGGTCAAGACTGCTGGTGTGACTGTTGAACAGAAAAAGGGAAACCAGAAACTTTTGGTACTCCCTCCCTTTGAATATTTCCATGCCTGTTCCTTTTCAGCCTTGTGTCCTTCATCTAAATCCCAAACCATTTTGATTGTAGTAAAGGATGTTATGCTAGACATACCTGCTAGAACGGTTTTAATGGCACAATGTGATCTAGAGAGAGCTGTCCTTTCTCTGGGAGTTTGTTCTTCCTCCCTGCAGTTTGCATTGTCCAGCTCTCTGAAGACAGACCCAGTTCTCTTATAACCTGTCTTTGCTCTGCTCTGCTGAGGTATGCTCAGAGGATGGCAAAAAGGAGAGTCAGCGTCAGGAAGCAAGATCTCTCAGTAACAGATCTCACCATCTCCTGCATCAGTAACTGGGGTAAACCAGAAAGAGATAAGCAGGAATCCTAAGCTGGTGATGGGGAAGGTACAGTACTATTTCTCCTTGATGGTGTGTGCTCTCTGGGAGGAATGGTAATACTGACTTAGCTCATGCTGAACTAATACACCTAGGACACAGTAGAGAAAACCTGCGTTAACTCTTGCATGGTCCTCTTTCCTTTTAGGTCAAATGGAGGTTTAAAATACCACTTCTTTGGAAGTTAAAAATGAAGCGTACCTCAGAATAACTTTGAAATAAAGCCATTAGCAAAATAGGCTGATTTAGGAGCTGCTGGTAATCCTATTACCTAATAAGAGGATCATTTAAATGTATTTTCTTGGGGATATTTAAGATCATTAGTGGTTGTGATGAATGATGAATGTAGGAATACTTTTTGGCCAATTATATTTTGAATTATTTGAGGTAAGCAGAGTCTCTAAATCTAGTGAGAATTACTGGAAGTAACTGAGAATAGAAAGCAGTATTTTTTTTCCTACTTCATGCAGAACGTAATTAAACTACCTTTCACTGCAGGTTTGCACAGAAACCCGTAGAGCTGTCGTGCTGAGGATACATGCGGTTTATGTATTTTCTTTCTGGCCCGCAATGAAAAAGGAACATCTGGTTTGGAAGGTGCTTTATTCATGGATATACCTATGACAGTGAAGTCCTGGTACTTAGTTTTCCAGTGCAATAGAAATAAAGTGCACATGGTGTATCAACAGTGTCAGGCTGGACATAACTGGTGACTGATTTCCATAGAGTCATCTTGTGTAGGGTATCTCTTGAACAGGCAGCCCTGTATTGCATCAGATGAAACTTTCTGTGCATAAATGAAAAATTGAAGAATGAATGCTCTCTTTTGGAGGTGAAACATGCTGACAGCAGTCTGGTGAACTAAAGCTCTTGTCTTAAATTAATGAGTTAGTATTTCTTCCCTTCTATCAGTCGTCTTTTTTCCTGTGGTGCTGTTCTGTTTCCAGTCTTTGTAGTGAACCATATTGTCATTTAGGGCAACGAGTTGTTTTTTTTTTTTTTTTTGAGAAATTATATGTGTAATCCTGTTACCTATGAGGAGCGGTTGAGGACTCTGGTTTTGCCTAGTTTGGAGAGAAGGATGCTGAGGGGCGACCTCTTTGCTCTCTACAGCTTCCTTAGGAGGGGAAGTGGAGAGGGAGCTGCTGATCTCTTCTCCGTGGTGTCCAGTGACAGGATGCGTGGGAATGGCTCAGAGCTGCGCCAGGGGAGTTTCAGACTGGACTTTAGGAAGCATTTCTTTACCGAGAGGGTGGTCAAACACTGGAACAGGCTTCCTAGAGAGGTGGTCGATGCCCCATGCCTGTCAGTGTTTAAGAGGCATTTGGACAATTTCCTTAACAACATGCTTTAACTTTTGGTCAGCCCTGAGTTGGTCAGGCAGTTGGACTGGGTGATCGTTGTAGCTCTCTTCTAACTGAACTATTCTTTTCTATTAGGTATTTAACTAGTAAAACATTTAAAACAATAATGTTGACATAAGGGACTGAAAATGTTTGCAAAACTTGAGTTGTATGTGGTATTTCACTGTTGGTAAATAATGTAACCCTTCACAGCTAGACCTCCTGCATATTGGAATTAGATACTATTATTGCTGTATTTCCATCTTGTGGTATGTTTTTCCAACAGGAATAGCAAAAAGTGCTTGAATGTAAATAACACATTCATTTTCCCCCAGCTGGTGTTTTAATAGATATTTTTTAGTGAGGGCAACAGTTTGCAGATTTAGATCCCAAACACTTTCCGTAAATCCAAACTTTCTTTCCTCTTACAACACACCCCTAGTCACATGTAGGGCACAGAGCAGCTCTTTGCTTGAGTGAGTACCTAGAGATCACGCTACTGCTCAGCTCAGGCAAAGCTTGATCTGAGTTACGGTGACTGATCACTGCTAGTGCAAATGTGTGTTCAGAAAAGGTATTAAAGATAATTTTTAAAAACCAGACAAAACAAAGGGAACTATCACTTCTAAGTATATATTCCCTATATCATAAGATCTGATGGGAAGGATAAAGGAGGGGAAGGATGTATCCAGGTACCTAGTCAAACACAGCTCTTCTTTACTCTGGCGTACTAGCATGAGTCTTTTGTATCAATCCACATATCCTTTTTCCAGTCATGCTGCTGTCTCCTCTCTCCTCCAAATTGGACCAAGCTTTTCCTTATTTTCCAACTGTCTTTTGACTCTTAACTGGCAAATAAAAACCCACGGGGAGTGAAAATTTGCCTGCAGCAGTGAGACAAAATTAGTTGAGTTATATGGCTTTAATATAAGTGGAAAAGTGGTTGGGTTATTTTGTTACGTTCTTTTTCTTGTGGGGAAATGCATATTTTTCAAAATATTTGAACTGACAGATTAGTTTCCTGTTTGGCGTGACAAAATTGTTCATTATAACAAAATCTGTTACCTCTGTTTTGACATTCTTTTGCTAAGGATTTGCTTGCTGCACTTCGCGTAAGTGTTGCATAAAAATAAGTTGACTCTTTTTTCCCTTTAATGATATCTCTGCTCTTGGTAATAAAGATAATGTTGCGGCATTGTTTTCTTTAACTCCCAAAATACAGCTAGGTGGTTTCATTGCTGTTGTGTTCGACAGGATTGCCCTGTGTTTCCTCCAGTTACAAGGCAGTTCCTTCCTTCTGCTTGCTACTCTGTGGCCCAGCAGCAGTAGGAAATGTTTCGTGTTTTTTGTCCAGGAGGTAGAGAAGTGATTTAACTGGATTTGAGTTCCTTCCAGGGTATGTGCTGCAGGGCAAGCGTGGCAACACACGTGCATTTTTATGAGGTGGCAGCCTCTGTTTTCTCAAGCTTGTAGAGTAAGTTCAGATACATGGAGCAGCTTCAGATGTACAGAGAAAGGATTGTACTGTTCAGTAAAAAACTATTAAAGTCAGTTAAAAAGTACTTTGACACATATGTACGTTTTATCTCTCTCATACTCATTTCTTAGCAAATATTAAAAATCTACTTCTTTAAATCTGTACAAATTGTTAGTACAAAATCAGTCATGTTGCTGTATCTAAGAGAGTATAGATTTTTTGGTTAAAATAAATGCTTCAATTTTGAATCCAGCTATAGATTTTCAGACACAGTGACCCCAGCTTTCTAGCATGTGTTACATACAATGGGAAAATCAGAGAGATTGCAAAATTTAGTCTCCTCGTGTTCACTCTGGAGTTCTTTTCAAAAGATTAGATGATGGAGCATGATTTTGGAGCTTTCTTTTATACGATATGGCTTTCCTGAGGGTTTTATATATATTTTTCTTGCTAGTTTTCTTCCATGCTTTGTGCCAATTATAAACAGGCATTTCTGTGGTTCCTCTTTAGAGAATATTCTGGGGGGATGAAATAATTTCCTTGTTTGAGGAAATTGGTTGGAAGGACAGGGGAGGAGCTGGCTTTTGAAAAGGGTGCATTAATATGAAAGCAACTTATTTCTCCTGCTCAGTTCTGGATATACTACTTGGCTATCTATCCACCTCTACTGTACCGAAGTCTTTGACAAAGAGAGTTTCTTAGTCCTTTGTCTTCCTTTGGAAAGATTTCCTAAAAATCCCAGAGAGAGAATACGTGTGCAGACATATTACAGAAATGAGAAAGAAGTAGTTGCTGCAAAAATGGAATAGCACAGTTTATTAGTTATTAATACAGAGCATGGCTGGAGTAGTGGGAATTACAGTGGAGGTTTGTTTTTGCTGATAGCTGGAATTAATACAAGAAATGAAGGGAAGAGGGAGAGCCATGGGAATGTTGCTTTTGCATTAGGCATGAAGGGGTGGGTGATGGGGAAGGCTCAACAGCTCTGGAAAAAAAACAATCAAATTTCCTTTTCCATGTGTATTTCACAAGAGATCTCATGAGTATTGAACTTCGGTGAAAAGATGAGCCTCAACCACTTCAGTTTTTCCCTCTCACCAGTGTGTTTTGAATTGCAGAATGTTTGGGTTTTCTTCCCACTCTCTTGAAATTGTGCAATTCTTTTTCCTCTTCCAGTCTCAGTCTGAAGACATGACAGGTGAGAGTGGTGGTGTGTCTTCAAGAAAAGTACAGCATTCTGAAATAGCGCAGTTGTATTGAAAATAATACGTTTTTCACACTACAAATAAAAAATGGATGTGTACATGGTGTTTATATGAGTAGCATGCACTAATATGAGGAAATTGAAACTGCTTGTACAGGTACACTAAAGAGAATGCGTTTTAGAAGATTTGTTTGTCAGATTTATTATTTCAGAAGAAATTATATTGTAGGGTATGGCAGCATTGCTGAAGGTAAGATGATTATATGGATTACCACTTGATGGGTAGTTTTAGGGGTTTTTTTGTTGCTTTGTCGGGTTTTGGCTTTTTTTTATTATTATGGTCTTGCAGTGCGATGTGTTGTGTCCTTTCCCTGCACATTCAGGAAGATTCCTCTGTTTGACTGCTGTGATTGACTTAGCTTCATCTTTGTATCTTATGATTTAAGAGTTAAATCTGAAACCCTCTGCCAAAGGGACTTTTTCATCTTCCTGCCACTGTATGGTGAAGGAAATCTGATAGCATTTTTTAACAAATAGGTCAGCATCACTGAAAAGAGCTCCTCTGAGAAACGGAAGTATGTTATGTGCCAAATGTAAACTTAATGGTGCTATAATTGCACGTGCACCGAAGACCCATTTTGATATACTACCTAATCCTTCTTAGTGACCAAAACCCATAATGTACATGCAATTTATACTTAAATATGAAGATGGCATTTAATAACTGCTGTATCTTATATATGCTTATGTAATATATGTGCTTTGAATTGATGGCTTAATAGACAAGAACCTCTTCCATCACTTAAGACCCTAGCAGAGTTTTTGCCAATCTGCACTATACAAAGCTGCAGATTTCCCGATGTGCTGCTTCCGGCCAGGCCTTAGAAGAGATCCAGGTTTCTGTTTCTAGAAGACTAAATCAGGAATGCTCTGATTTAGCATTTGAGCTCTGTCCACCTAACTGAATCTTATTCCAGGTAGGATGCTGCTAGCTCAGTGGTTTGGTAGAGTGGTGGCCAAAACCAAATTATGTTTGCTTTTTTCTTTAATTCCCACCCCCTTTAAAACATGTCCTTAAAAGCACTTCACTGTTAGCTGAGCCATTTTCAATTTTTAAATTTCTGTTAAAAATGGGTAATTTCAATCTGTGTGCACAGTTCCTGACTCAGCTTCAACAGAAGAGGCAGAGTCGAGGTACCAAACCTTTCCTCCTTGGTAACATTTCCCTTTGTCTGCAACTTGTTCTTGGAGACATTATCTCCTGAGTTGCTTTTCTGTCACTCTTGCATATAGTAGAGTTGCTTTGGTGTTTTTCATCTGTGACAAGAGCTTAAAATAAGGGTCTTGCTGTGTTCCTGGCTGAGGCTATTAGCTTATAAAATCAGCCCCTTTACTTGTAAGAAACAGCTGAGTGGAGAAGTGCAAGAGGCCTAAAGAAATTACCCCAAACGAGTGGGAAGTAAAGGAGTATAATAATAAAATCTGAAATTATTATTTTTGTTCCACTTCCTTCTCATGTGCTTCTTGTACTTCTTAGTTATAAATGCCTTTTCCCAAAGGATATTATTTCAAGAGACCCTTTTTTTAATTGTTGAAGTTTTTTTGCTGTGTCAGGCAGTTATTCCCACAACCTTGTGCTTTTTGGATGGTAAAAATACCTTACTCTGATTTAGCTCTGTATTTGTCTCACCTGTTGCTTTACTTACAAGAAAAGTTTAATGGGGAAGAAGGAATTGATGAGTATTTTAATGGAGTGATTGGACCCTTCCAAAAGTAGCCACATTGAAAATAAAATTTGAGTTTGCTAGAAAAATGATGTTTAAAAAAAAAACCAAAAAAGAAAAGAAAACAAAAACCAAACACACACACACCCCCAAAATAAAACCCCTAGTAGTCTGTCACAAGCACTAAAAGCCTTGTGCTCCGATTATAAGTTGAATATTTGTTTAAATACTTAAATATTACTCCAAAGATCGCAGTGGATTAAAAAGGATGGCATATGTGGATGTATGCTCATTGCTCGCTCATAGATCTGTGAAGTCCTGGAGAGTCAGAAAAAAGATGTATTTTAATTTATTTCTATGGTGTTCATTTCTTTGCTAAACTCTGTTTGGATTCTGGTCCATAGATTGCTTGCTTTGTAACAATGGCAGCTCAAATGCAGAGCCTCCGTTTCCCCTCCCTCCTCTCTGCACCATCTTGCCCAGGCTTTTCATTCTCAGGGATCCGTTTGGGCGGCCACGGGCTGAGCTGGATGAGGTAATGAATCTGATGGAGAAACAAGTTCTCAGCCCCCCAGCTGCATCAGGACTCTGATCCTGTTTTCCCAGCAGCCCCATGCATTCCTGTGCTAGTTGGAAAGGCACCAGAAACACTTACATGAGGAAAAAGGAGAGATTCTGATACCTGCTGTCTCTACTGCTGTGCCAAAGAGCCCATGTCCACTGTCTTGCTGGATAATTGTGAATGCTTTGAAAAAAATGTGCTGAGCTGTTCACAAATACCTTCTCAATCTTAGCATGGGATGTGTATTTTCAAAAGTGGTAGTTCAGGTTTTTCCAAGCTGAATTCTGTACATGGTCAAAGTCAAATGTAGAGCTGCTGTGTTTTCTAACGGAGCAAGATTTCACCCCTGACTTCCAGTGCTGCTAGGCCTGCAGCTGCCAGGAAAGAAACAGGAGGTCCTGAAGAGATCGCCACCTGGAAAGTTGAGTGGAGCTCAGTGGGACCGAGTGCTGGCACAGGTTGCCTGGGAAGGTTGTGGAGTCTCCATCCTTGGAGATATTCAAAAGCTACCTGGACACAGTCTTGGGCAGGCTGCTCTAGGTAGCCCTGCTTGAGTAGAAGAGTTGGATGAGAGGACCTCCAGAGGTCTCGTCAATCTCAGCCATCCTGTGATTCTGTGATATTAATGAATCTTCTCTCCCTAGCCTGTGGCCATGGTTGCACATTCATCAGGCCCATGTCCTTTTGTCACATATCTCAGAAGCAGGGTACCATTGGGTAGTCTAAAATTTTTCACTATTTATCAGTACTCTGGGGATTTAAATTTAACTGTGATTCTATATGATGTGCAACTTGTTCATCCTATTTAGTTTTTCAGTTTGGTTGAAAATATTTTCATCCATTTTTTTCCCCGTTATTTTCTGCTGTTACGTTGGGTAATAATGGCTAATAATAGTCTGTGTGACAATTTTTAGGGAATTGTCCTCACTGTGGAAAACTGACACATGATAGTATGATAATGCAAAACCTGCTTTGTTGAGGTTGACATTTTGGCTCCAGCTGGTTTCTGTATTAGCTGATGTGTAGGGGGAGAGAGAGAGAGCAGAGCAATTCACCTTGTTTCTTAGTGTAGATCCATTGAAAAACTACTGTTGGTTTATGCCATGCATTCAGAAAGGCTTTTCAGCTTGCAGTATTCAGATGAAATTTCAACACTTTGGGGAGAGAGTGAAATAGGGTTATTTGTCTGTAAAGTACACTGTAGGATTGATTCATTATGTTAGAATTTGGGTTTTTTCTTTTGTCTCGAACACACGCGTATATGATGGTCATGTTTCACAGACTCTTCTAGTAAGTTTAAAATTTAAAGGTTGCTAGTGAATTGAAGCTAGAAGTGGATTGACTGATTATTCCTTGTAACTCTTTAATAACAGAGTTGTTTCATGCTGCACCTAGATTTTCAGTGTGACCCAGTGTAACACTACATAATCATGTGGCACCAATAACCACAAAAATAGGAAGATGGCACCCTAAAGATGGGAAGCAGGAAGAACGGCTTGGTGGTAGAGGATGGCTTGTGGAGACTAGCTGCAATAGGCTGGTTGTGCTTTTCTGGCTTCAGCTTTTATCATTAAGCTGGAAAACACAAATAAAAGAAATACATTAGAAGCCCATAAAGATTTCAGCCTGTCACTGTCGGTGCACGCCTGTCTTTCATTCTCCCAAATACAACGTACCTGCATATGTCTGTGTATGTCTCCAGCTCAATACTCCACTCTTCTTTCAGTTACTTTCATCTGCTCTGGTTGGATTCAAAGTGGCTGCTGATCAGCATGTTGTATCGGTGCAAGGCAACGTCTCGTGTTTTCTACTGAGATCTCAATTCAGTAGAATTGAGCTTCCAGCTACTGATCTGCCTAACCGTTGGGTGTAAGTGGCCACTGATGTCTAATAGGTAATAAGCATTTGCTGCTAATCAGCTACTGCAAAATGTAGCTAGGGCCAGGTACAGCCGTGGCTGCATAGCATGTGGAGCCATGGTCACTGTAGTTTGCAGCAGCTGATCAGAGGTCTTGGAGATAACTGGTTTTCTTCTGGAAGGGAACAGAGATAGGGCTAGTTAGCTGCCTGGTGGTAGCTGTGTTTTGAAACAGTGATTATCTGTGGTTACCAGTGGTGACCTTCTAGTTCCAGCATAAATGGAGCAGCAGTGGTGTGATCTGGAGCTGGGAGCAAGTAGAGAACTTCATGGTTTAAAGAATTCTGAGCGAGCGGTAAGCAATGAACTTGATCAGATGCAGTGAACACCAGACACGGAGCAGTTTCTGCTTACCTACCAGCTTTTGTCTGACAAGGTAAGAACAGGGACACTGCGTTGGTATAGCTCTCTAGTCCCCATTTCACACCCTTTCTGTCGTTGCCTTCAGAAATTCCCAGGCTGACTGTCTCTGAGCTACCCATCATGTGGAGGTGAGGAAGTCCAGTGCTGCTCTTGTGGGCTGCTGGGCCAAAAAGTGGCAGCCTTTCTGGGCTGTCACTCTGGGCTCTCTTGTATGTAGAAGGGAGGCATGCCTGGCAAGTTCTCACCCTACCTGGTGTGGCAGGATGTGTCTGGTGGTGTGGCTGTGTGTTGTTTGGGCTTGCCATGAAACACAGAAAGGACAGGTTGAACTGAGATATGGTGGAAGGGCCAGATAGCAAACAGACGAAAATTGTTTGCAGCCCTGTACTTCAGTTTTGGGCTTCTGTGGCAAGGTCTAACAACATTAACTTTCACACCTCTGGCAGACAAGCTTTGTGCTATCCAAAATATTGCTGCCAAAAATCCTTTGTATTGACACTGTGATTGGAAGGATGTTTTTCTCAAAGCTAGCAACTGCTAAGAGATTTGGAAGAATAATTCAGGTGCTTTGTTCTGCAGATGCCCTTTTGCAATACTATAAATCCTAACCTGCCCAAAGGAGCACTTTAAGTGATGTTATTAGCTTGGTTCAGGTCAAACAGTTTGACATTCTTTGAACAGAAGTATTATGTGAAGTTGATGGTCTGTATTCCTGTACTTCAGCTCAGAACTTAAAATTCATCTCTGCCATAAACACGCATGGTTTATTTTCAAATGCTTTGCAAATGAATATTTTATTAGGTAGCTGTGGCCAAATGCTGCAGGATGGCCTTTGATACGCTTCGTGGCCAAGCGGCTTTAGCTGTGTTGGCAGAGCCCTCTGGTGGGAGTGCAGCCTGTGCCAGCAGAAGCCGGTCCTGTGGGCAGTGCCACCCACTTCTCCCAAATGCCATCAGCCAGCCCTCTCTCGGCTCAGTGGCATCCCACCAACTGTTTGCTCGAGTGGTCAAGGGGTTCCCCTTCATCCCGTTCCGAGCCAGGAGAGCAGAGCCCTGTGGAGCGCACTTGGCCTTTTTTAGCAGACGTGATGGTGTGCTGTAAGCGCCCGTATAATTTCAGGTGTTGCTTTGCAAAATCTGATGGCTCTTTGAGAGTAAGAAAGTTAGCCAATTACAAGATAGTATTTTCCTAATTCATATTGCAGTGTGGGAGAGCTGTGACAAATTTCAAGAAATGCTTGTATGAATTTCAATGGTATCTGTAAATACCTTTTTTTAAAAGCACCACTTAGTAAAAGTAACTGATTTACTTAGGCATACAGTGGGACATTTCTAAATCAAGAGCCACAGCGTTCCATTTCTGTTGGTCAGTAATGCTTTTGCTAATCAACTTATTTGAGGAAAGGGCTTTGTGTTTTAAAGTACCAACTTACTGAGCACAAAGGAAAAATGTTATTACACTTGTCTAACCTAATCGTATTCAAAAGCCTGGTTAGGACTGCTAACCACTGCCAAACCAGAATGTGCAAACAGGTCTTTTAATCTGATTAGGTCCCTAAAGTGCTGATACAATACAGGCCAGTAACTCTCCTGCAGGAAATCCAGCTGTTTGAGATTGTTGCACAAATAATGCAGTAGTAATAAAGTGTCTTTTTTTCCTTACAACATGCTGGCCAGGGCTTTTCCCTCACCATTGATTTGAAACACTCTCAACTGTGCCCAGTGTTTTATCTTCATTAAAACAAAAAAAAGAGGAACATGCACCATGGCTTGAAAAGGCAGTTGCCTGTGGTAGGCAGGAACCCCCTCTGATGAAGTTGGAGAGTGGCGGCAAGACAAAGGCAATCACATTTTTGTGTCATTTTACTTGTTTCGTGATCAAGTTTTCATTAAGACAGACATATAAATTCTTCCAAAAGCTAAATTAACCTTCATGGCCTATATTTGAAGTGCCAATTTCAGTTCTTCGCCTTTGCGTTGAACTCATCTGTTCCATCGTTGGGGTTCAACAACACAGAACCGCGCAGTTAAGAGACCCGTCACGTGGGAGGCAGTCGCGTGGTGGAACTCCTTGCTGCAGGTTGTCGTGAATTCCCAAAGCTGAATATATTTCAGAAAGCAATTAAAGACACTTGCAAAAGGAAAAATCACCAGAGTGATGAGATGCAGATACTGCCTTTGTCTGAGAATTCCTCAGCTGCAGCCAGGGGGATGGGGTGGGAGGTGCGCGGCTGTGTGTACTCGCCCTCTTCCTCCTTACTCTTGGGTGAAGGCAGGATGCTGAACTAAACAGGGCTCCTTAAGGCCCTGGAGAGGGCTCGTTTTGTTGTGGTTCTTGTCCCCCTCTGCTGATAACCGGAGGAGCTGTGATGGGGAGCTGTTTCTGATAGAAGAGGACTCTAACTCTCCTCCCGCAGCCTAGAGAAGCCTATTGTTTCCAGAGGAGCCTTCCAGTTTACCTACAGTCCGATCTGGCATTTCCTATGGCCCAACGGCTTTCCTCACCTGTAATGAGTGTTTCACTGGAGGCTTATTACAAACACACATAGGAGGCAGCACAAAGTTTTTTTTTCTTTCTTGCAGGACAGCTTCATCTTCCGGTTTTTCTTATAGCATTGTGGTTAGAGGCTTTAATTCTCTGGCAGGTGGTGTATGGTACGTTTTTCAAGCCCTGCATCTTTTGGCTCTTAGGATACCCTCTGCTCTGTGACTTCATGAAGCTGCTTAAAAGCTATTTTTCTAATTTCTGAATTAAAATTCCTTTAAATTTGTATTGTGCAACGTCATCATGATTCAGCTTTGTAGAATACCATCTTACTTCCACAGGTCATCTTGTTCCATGCTCTATTTAAGATATTCACGTGCAACTTTAATCCTGCAATGCAACAACCCTCCTGAGTTGCCTGTTGTAACTCAGAATTTCAAATGTAAATGTTGCTTTAACATTACTCATGGTTATCTCTAATCTCAGAGTCTCATAACAAAATCTCTTGGAGAGTTCCTGCTCTTTTGTCTGTGCTTTTTATTTCAAATGAGTATTTTCTTGGAAAGTGGCTGATGGTATAATACTTGGAATTTTATTAATAGTCACTGCTCTTCTGAAGAACTTGGTGAAGTCTAATATTACCGTTCAAATAGGCAGGTGAGAGCTTTGCGGATTGGTAATTTGTACCTTTTAAAAAGCCGCACTGCCTCGCTTTTGTCTCAGAATTTATTATGCTTCCCAAGTATAATGTGACATACTGAATAGGGCAGGGGGTGGGACATTGTCTTCAGCTGACATGCTGTTATCAGCGGGACTGTGTTTCTGGACACAAGATTTCACAGTCATTGGTTGTCCGAAGAAAGCCTTTCCATCTGAGGATTGGACAAGAAGATGCGTCAATTTGCTGCCCGTCTCCAAGGTACTGGTGATGCTGCCTCCACAAGCTGGCTAACGTCACAGCTCCATCACCCAGCGGGGTGTGGGCTTTTTTCTCCTCTTCTCTGTTTTAATTCTGTATTTGCTTCCTACTGCATTTCTTAATCTGTCTTCTGCCAAATGCTAACAGCATGATATTTTGCAATCATTTAGGTGAATACAAGAAGGACGAACTCCTGGAAGCTGCTAGGTGAGTGCTGCTTAGAATATAAAGCATATTTTGGGGGTGGAAGCAGGAGAGGAAAAGGGATTTTTAAAACAGTAATGTTTTGTCATTGCCTTTCCATGAAATGATGCAAACAAACCACCTCATTAGCATAAATCTCTTTGGACTTTACAGTCTGGTACAAATGGAAAAGCCTGTTTATATAATTGAAATCCCCCACTATGGTGGTTATAAGGTTAATACTGAGTTTTTTTGCTTTAAGCTGCTTAAATCCTCCTTATCGTTTTGTGACTGTTCTTTTTAGGGGCAAATTAAATATGGGAATTTTTCTTTTCTTTTGGTTTTTAGTGTTACCTTATATTTTGAAAATAGGCTTTATCAGAACAGAGCGTAAGGAAGCCTATACAAAAGGTGTAAAGTTCAGTCATATATTCCAAAGATGCTTTCATCCTCCCTTCTGACAGCACAAGACCGTTTTATACAGACTGTTAACCCTTCTAAAAAATTTCTGGATATATTTCTGGAAAATAGTTGTTTCAAATGTTACGGGTCAAGTGCTATGAAAATGTATTTAATTTAGAACACTTAATTCAGCAAATGGCTTTCAGAGGATCTGTAAAATTTGATAAAGGAAATACAGGATGAGGTTATGGAGAGAAATTAATAGGTGGTTTTGCATGATCTGCAGATTTAATATTCTTTTCTGTATTTACCCTTGGTTTTGAAATACTCAGAAGATCTTTTAGCCATCTGACATTCTCCCTGGCAGAGTACAAATTTCAGTATACTGTACTTTGATATCCAGCTCCTTAGCAAATGTTTTGCAAAGAGCTCTCTTTTTTCCCCCTTTCCGTAATCCTCTCCTCTCCATTTATAGGAGTGGTAATGAAGAAAAACTGATGGCTTTATTGACTCCTTTAAATGTGAACTGCCATGCAAGTGATGGGCGTAAGGTAAGTTACTACCTGCTTGATATTTCTGTTATTCGAGAAAGGCCAATTTAGCCATACTGGGAAGCATAGATGTATAAACCAAGAGAGTATACGGGGGAAAACTCATGATGTCTTTTCACCATGAAATTAAATGCTGTTGTGCTTGACGCTGGCAGTTGTAACAGATCAACAGTCAGTGGACGTGGATTTTGTGTGTCTTTTCTTTTAAATGTCAGACCCTATCGTACATGTGAAGTGAAACCTTAAGACCTTTTATAAGAAAAACAGAATGTACTGTTGCAGATGAATAAAATAACTAATGGAGGAAAGTTGTTATTTGTATTTGAACATTGTCTGGCTGAGGTGGTTGGTATTCGGCTCAGCTCCTAATGCCCTGCCATGTAGGCTGGCATGTATTGATATGTTTAACACCTTCTGCATTTTTTTAAATTTGACATTATTGTTTTGACTTTCTCTAGCAGGGATGTTTAAATGAGTTAAATTAAGGATTAGGCTGAAACAGGAGGAGGGAAGAACATATGGAGTGAGAAGTAGATCCTATGATTTTTGATGTTTTAGACATCAAGATGATGGTCTGTCTAGACTGTTGGATTTACAAACATTGGTGTATTTTTTTTTTTTACTGTGTACCAGAATGTTCTTAATCTGTATCTCTTAAAAATGTCTCTCATGTGTAACGGTACATCTCACTCTTGGAGAGAAAAGCATGGGAGTGTTTTCCTTTATAGTTTTCTTTATTTTTGGTAGAGTGTGCTGGAGCATAATGCAAACCTCTGCCCATTCTGGAGCTGTTGTGGAACAGCCCAGTTCCACTGAAATCAATGGGGATAGGCCAGTTTACCCTGCCTTTTCATTAAAAGACATGTTGTTGCTGATTATAAAAATGTAGCTCCATTGTGAAAACATTCCTATTTTTAATACACGTTTTAAAATGTTTTCTCAATTGTAATGCCTATGATACCTACTACATGAAAGAAAACCCAGCCAGTTTTTTGCTTGTTTGCTTCATCACTGATAGAAAGATTATGACTCTTCCATGTTTTAAAACAATTTTATGATCTGAGGACAGGCAAATGAGCAAAGGCTTTATTTAGTTCAGCTGTGTTGGAACTGGTGAAATACTCCCCATATTTTAAGATTAAACATATTACCCATAGTTCTTCATTTCCCTTTTCTTTTTTTTAAGACTTTACCATTCAAATGAGACTGTATTTAGGTATTAATAGTGCACTGTGGTGTTATAATTAAGCATGGTGGTATACAGCAGTGCATTACTGAGTAATTGAGTCCCCATCACTATTGATTTACAGTCAAAGGCAGAGTTGTGATTTCTGTCAATATGGAGAGGAATAAGCCCTTGCAGATGTTATCCAGAATATTTATCACTCTTAAAATTTAAAAAAAAAAAAAAATGAAAAAAGCTTTTAAAATTCATATTAAGCTAGTGGAAAATATTTATGTATTATTGCAGCCTCTGAATTACTTTGAAAATTTATGCCCAAAGCTCAGAAAGCGTATTGCAGTTAAAGCTAATCAATGTGGATGCTTTGATAATGTGTTTGTATGTTTGGTTGTTGGTAAATGCACTGGTTATTAGAACTCCTTTTAAGATGGCTTGCCATTGATATTAATTAGCTTTTTTAATGATGTTTACCAGATATTTTTTTTTCCCCACCATATGTGTACAGACTGTTTAAGGTGAAGTAATTCTCTGTAGCAAGTGTGCTGTATAACTGTTAAGTATTTAATTTGTAAGGCAAAACTTTCAGGTCCTGTACTAGTGCAAGATCACTTGGGGTTTAATCATTTGAAGCTGTTCTGCAAATTAAGTGAACTTTTCAGCCTACAGCACAGCTTTCTTGTAAATGAAAGTCTTCGCTGGTGTAGCTGCCTCCAATTGACCTATGCTGATTTACACTAGCTGAGAATTCGTCCATTTTGGAAGTTGGCTTTTGCATTCCTTGATGCTTTTTGTAGTTATTTTTTGCAGATCCCTTGAGTTTTCAAGCCTCAAATTTATAACAGTATAAGGCCACAGACTTAATGCAGCTGCCAGGGCTGGGAAGTGCAGACTTTGTGGAGTGGCCTGAGATTCTCAGCATCACGCTTACTCTGCAGTACAGACACATCCACAAGCTCTTGTGTACACGCTTCTCCAGTTTGTGCGTTCCTTGGCTTTGCATGTTTTTGAGATGCCCAGTGCTACTCTTATAAGGGAAATGTTTAGCTTTGTAGGTGAGGAAACTAAGTTGAGTCCCAGTACTTAATGGGTAATTATTTTTTTTATGTATAGCAGGTGGTGGCATTGGTTTTTTCATACTTTGGGGTGTGATTTTCCAGAATTTGTCATCTAACACTCATTGCACTAGAACTGAATAGGAGAATAGTCAGGATATTGTTAATCACGGTATTGCTTATTACATTGCTGTATGCAGTTTACCTTTTTTTTCCTTCATCTCTTCTGTGTCCCATGCACACTAATGTCTGCAGTTCCTGGATTTCCCAAACACCACATCTGTGAGGTTGTGCTTCATAGAACAGATAAAAGGGGTGGAAGACTCCGACAGTAGCTCGCTGGTTTGAAAGCAGCTTGGGTTGGAAATAACAAAGACTTACTGCATTCTATGTGCTGCTTGCAGCCTTTTTGAAAAGTATTGATAGCCAGAGTCTGATGCCTACTGGACAGGAGTCCATGCTGCTGAAACAGTTACAGCTGGTGCTGATAACCATTGCTCCATCTGTTTATTTAGCATAGAGGTCAAAGACTGAATAGGAGTGAAAACTGAACTTGCTTGTTCCCCTCCAAGTCACAGTTTAGATAGATTATGAGCATTGTAGAAATGTTCATGTTACTGAAGCTCTTCAGCTGTTGCGTGAAGAGGGAATTCATTCTCTCTTGCTACTCTTGCAATTATTTTCTGGAGTGAAAAATGAAGGAGTGTGTGCAGAAGAAAGAACAATTTTATACATCAGCTAAAGCATTATTGCATACCAAGGATCTGTGTAATTTTTGGGGTTTTGTTTGACCAAGTAAAATCAACAGTAATATCTCAGAGAAACAACTATTTTATTGAGCTAGGTAATGGTTGATTTTTGAGTAAGTATTGGCTTTTGTGCCTGTTGAATATATATGAGGGCACAAATAATAGTGCACAAGTACTGATCTATACAGTGCAGAACTATAAGGTACAGTGTATGCAAATGAATGTTATGCAAGGGTAAAATTTCTCAAGAACTTTTTTTTGAAACTGTTCCATTTGTTTGCTTTTTAAAAAGCAATGCCTGAGCTTTTAAAATATAATAGTCATTTTTCATGCCAATTAATCTTGCTTTAATTTTTTTAACATGAGACTGAAAAATCACAGAATTGTTAGGATGTAGTGTGTAACGTAAAATTTGTGTGTTACATCACTTCTGTTTAGATTGCTTTGCAAAATATTTGCTCTGTCAAAACAGAACTTGGACAAAAGGCATGGCACCTGTGGATTCCTGATGGGTCTGAAATTTCACTGTGTCCAGCTTCTGAGCTCTGCCAAACTGTTTGGTCTTTAGGTAATCTGTAAAAGTAATGACTTCTAGAAGACATGCTATAGTATTGAAGTTAACAGATGGTACTGAACTTTCACACTCTTAAAAAGCCAAGCCACCTATTTACGTGTCTCTCTAAGTAAAGGTATATAGGCTGTGGAGACTTGCTTTACAGCCCCCGTTATTTTCCTTCAAATTTTTTTTTTTATCTGTGGGTGTCATTTTCAAGACTCGGTTATGGGTGAATTTTCAAAAAATGTTTTTGAGTATTTTAAAACAACAGGTTCCTATCTGCTACTGGAAGCTAAAGCTGTATTGTTTTGTCATGGGAGCTGGATTTCTGACTTGTTAAAACAGTCACAGCTTACCTAATCTGGTAGTTAGTGGCAAGAGACAGGCTTAAAATAGAATGTATCATGGTTGCAAGCTGAGTTGAAGCCATCTCTTAGCTTTCTCATTTCCTTTGAAAAGCTGTTGTGGACATTTGGAAGGTGTTTCAGGAAGAAATTGATGTTGCCTCCATTTTTAAAAAAAAGAAGTATCTGAGCTAATAAGGAAGCACCGGTTTTAGCAATTCAGATGAGAACTCTTCTCTACAAGGCAGACTTCCCACATCACTTCTTGACAGCTTTCCAAAGTGAACTGCATCCAGCTGCCTTGGTAGCTATTAGCAGTGGGAGGTGGATTTTTGAAGTTGGATTTTTGCTGGTATATAATATCCTGCTCCTGTACGACATTATGCATGCTCAGATCATGCCAGCACTAAAATACTCAGGTGTCAGTTGAATAAAACCTTCTCTTCGTGCAAGGGAACCCAACGCTTCCGGTCAGGAGTTACTCAAAAACCAGTTTGTTTTGCTCCTTTTCTCAAGGTTCATGTCTTTTGAAGTAGAGCAAGTATCTGAGATTTGGAGCTCTTTGGAGCACAGAACAATTATTTTTCTGTAAAATAAAATGCATTCTTCATATTTTGAAAGTATAGTTTCCATTGATCTGTTGCAGCTGTGTTTTGTATTTACATTTTGTATGAATCATATGAAAAACAGAGAATACCATGGCATTAGAACAGCTTGGTTTCAGGTATTTGTTTAGCATGAGGCAGGGATTATTACCAGAAGGCACCACAGGATGCAGTTCCTCCACAGCTACATTTGTTTCCCTTCGTTCACCTTCCCTCCCTGCCTTGCTCCTTAGAAACTAGAAACATAGAAATTTCTGCAAGAAGTGAACCAGGAAGCCTGCGAACAACGCACCTCTGTTCTTTCCCAGCGCGGGACCATCCAGTGCTGTGGGTGAGGCAGTGATCCCACAGAAAAAAATAATAGGCAATTATTTATTAAAAGGCCATTTCTAGCATGCACTTGGTCCTACTTCATTTTATTTCACTGTAGTCTTCTGGCTCCTAGTGCCCCTTTCTTTGTTTATTCCCAGTTTTCAGTCCTTAACAGCTCCCAGTACCAGTCCTTAATACTTGGTAGTATGCCTCTCCCACGCCTTTGTTGTTATGCCCTTCCAAACCAGATGTAGACAACCCTGGATCCAGAATACCAGTAGCAGGCCTTTGCATTAAACTTTGTGAGTCATAGGAAATGTGCTTGCCTCTTGGGTTTGAGACTGTTTCTTCAGCCTATTCCTTCCTGCCATACAGACATTCATTTTTCTTGTACACGGCATCATCCAGGTTCATGGATGCAGGGTACAGATGTAAGAAATCCAACTCTGAGAAGGTCTGCAATGCAGTGCTGAGTACCAGCATCCTTGGCCTGAAGCAACCCAGCACAAGATCTTGCATGTGTGCGTTTTGTGGAGAGGACAGAGTGCCCCTCAGCTCCTGCTATGGGACATCTCTGATACCAGGTAACATTCTGTTGACGGGGTTGCAGATTCCTCCTCTTGCCTCCTCTGCTTCTTTCTATCTGCAGCCAGCTTGATCAGCCTGTAAACAAAGGGCTGATAAATAGAAATTGAATTCTAAAAAGATCAGGTGAGTTATGTCTCTTCTTACCAGGGAGTCTCCAATTTGCTGCTGGTAAGTGGATTTGCCAGCCCCTGTTCCAGAATTCTGGTTGTTCTGAACCATTTTCATGAAAAATCCTGCAGTTCAAAAGAAAATCGGTATGCCTTCCGATTTCTGAGTCTGTATGGAACGATCGATCGATGTTTTCACAAGCTTTTTCTTTACAGTTATTAAATGTACAGACTTGAGCAGAGGTTGAGATTCTCTTGTAATCATCTTGGCTCTAGGAGCTGGGGGTGGAAGAAAAATGCCATGCATTGCAAGACTTGTGAAGGAATTGTGTGCTAGTGAGACTATAAACCTTTATAATTGTGTGCATTTTTCTTATGCAACAGTAATAAAAATGAAAACTAATACCACACAAACCTATAGGTCTGTTTGTTCTGTAAATTTATGGTGTACAGATTATATTCAGATGAGTATGGAACATCTTTTGGAACAAACTATTTGACATATAATAAAGAGAGTGTTGTTTAAATGTGAAAATACACACTTTTCTACAAACAAAAGCTGCATATTTGAGCAAAAGGCTTGTGAGCAGATACTTGATGCAAGGCATTTTTGTAATACCCAAGGGTATGTCTGAATCTCTGTGTGTACTCTACACATGTATATTTTTTTGTCACAAGTAATATATTATTTAGTGTCACAATGTACATCTTATCTTCCCCCAGATTTTGAGCTTTTTCTGTTGGTATACATTGTTTGTTTGTGTTGTTTGTAAATATATCAAAAGTCTCTAATCTCAAGTCTTATCTGCACCAAAAAATAACTTGTGCGGAGGAGAGGAGCAAAGGAATCATACACTGAAACCAGATTAGCAGTTGACTATGTATATTCTTGTTTCAAAACAAGTGCTTTCTCCTTGATTAGTCTAATAAAATAAATATTTTTTAAAATACGTTAAAAATTGTTTAACTAGAAAATGTCATTTTATTTCAGAAAAAAAGACAGCTCCACATGAGTAAATCCAAAGCAGTTATTCCAGAATAACTGGGTAGACAAGCCTTTGCTGAATCTGCTCACTTGCTGCTTACTAGCATCGAGTGCCAGTCTGGTTTTGATGAAGTACTATAAAACCGCTTTTGTGGGTGGGAAATGTGCAGATTTTGGACTCTTCATTTGTCATCCTGCAAAGATTAGCCAGAAGCTTCATGATGCATGATTACAGCTTTTTGGAACTGCAGTTATCAAAATAAGCGGTAACAACGTACTCTGTTATGTTTATTAGTGTAAAGTTGGCCCTGACTGATGGCTTCACACACTGTAGTCTTTGTTGATACCGATCTTGGATGTGTTCCATGAAATGCATACGTATCAAAGGTATATCTAGCGGTGTGAGTGTG